>NC_133383.1:30061094-30088755 GCF_049309525.1 Garra rufa
CCATTGTGTATGAAATGTGCTATCTAAATGAAATAAAACTTGCCTATATGCTCCTCCTGGTTCAAAGATTTAACAAGAGGTCCTGCATGTCCGACATTTGGCAACACAAGCGGGCAAAAGTGAAGTTGATCCTTTAATCCGTGTTTCTTAGAGCTTTGCTATTAGTATAACAGTTTTATATATATGTTTTTTTTTAAAGAACTGTAATTAACCTTTGTTTGTTGTTAATCAAGCTACCCTATTTGGTATCCTATGGAATCCCATTTGTGCCAAATAAAATGAATGAAACTTTTGCGGAATCGAACAAAAAATACATTGACAAGTGAGAAAATAAACTCTGAAAATAAAAACACCCAATCTGAAAGTAGCCCACACTAATGGTGATAGGAGTATGTTAAAGAATATTAATTATAAAACACAGATATTTTACACATCAGAAGAAGAGTAGGGTTATTTGAGATGAGTAATCGGGAGGCTCACGGATCATCGTCAACATCTTCCTCGGCAGGACATTCGAGGCAGCCTGAGGTAAGTTTGTAATAACTAAGATAATAGAAAAATCAAGATATATGTTTTATTCCTGTGCAGAATGCAACAGTTGTGTCTTTATTTCGATTGTTAAAGTTTATGTTACGTATAGGTTTCTTATTTACATGTCTGTAGACTGCAGTGCACTTACGTTATGTACTTTGATTCAGTAAGTTACGTTACGTTGATTGCTCTTTATATCCCAACATTTTGTCAACTTGGAATTATAATTTTCTAAGCAATTTTGAGATATTCAGCTCCAAAGTTTTTGCACACCATGCCCCTTGGTAAATAGAAGCAAGTAAACAAGTTGTCACAAAATACAAATGTGAACAATTCAATTTTGATAAAAATTAGAGGAAGAACCTTATAATTCCAAGGTGATGATACGTAATATATTCAAGGATGTTGTATTTTTAGCAAAGAACTTAAAATGATCTTTATTCTGCAGCAAAGCTCAAACCTTGGTGGTGATGCTGCATTAGCTATATACAACAACATAGAGATGCTTAACCATTCGCTGGACAAAACCAGCATGAGTCAGGGGCAGCGCTCAGGACAGTGTCCAAATGTGGAACAAGACATGGCCAGGTTTCAGTTTATAGTCATGACTAAAAACAATGATACTTCCTGTTTGCAATACAAATTTTTCACATTCATTCCCTTATTAGATGATTTTATCCAAATCAACTGACTTACAATAGATTTGCATAAGGACTAGTCAGAGAAAATGATGAGGTCTACTGTTTCTGCTATCATGCTTTATTCACTCAGCAAATATCAGAGAGTAACTTTATTTGTAATGATTTTTTTGTCATTTGGGTTTTATGTTTCCAACTTACACTAAGTATTCGCTCACCTGCCTTGACTTGCATATGAACTTAAGTGACATCCTATTCCTAATCCATAGGGTTCAATATGACGTCGGTCCACCTTTGCAGCTGTAACAGCTTCAACTCTTCTGGGAAGGCTGTCCACAAGGTTTAGGAGTGTATTTATGAGAATTTTTTACCATTCTTCCAGAAGCGCATTTGTGAGGTCACACACTGATGTTAGACGAGAAGGCCTGGCTCTCAGTCTCCGCTCTAATTCATCCCAAAGGTGTTCTATCCGGTTGAGGTCAGGACTCTGTGCAGGCCAGTCAAGTTCATCCACACCAGACTCTGTCATCCATGTCTTTATATGGACCTTGCGTTGTGTGCACAGTCATGTTGGAAGAGGAAGGGGCCAGCTCCAAACTGTTCCCACAAAGTTGGGAGCATGGAATTGTCCAAAATGTCTTGGTATGCTGAAACACTTCAAAGTTCCTTTCACTGGAACTAAGGGGCCAAGCCCAGCTCCTGAAAAACAACCCCACACCATAATCTCCCCTCAACCTACACTTTGCACAATGCAGTCAGACAAGTACCGTTCTCCTGGCAACCACCAAACTCAGACTCGTCCATCAGATTTCCAGATGGAGAAACGCGATTCGTCACTCCAGAGAACGCGTCTCCACTGCTCTAGAGTCCAGTGGCGGCGTGCTTTACACCACTGAATGACCAGCACTCTCTTCCAATTTCGATACCATGGCTGAGGTGAGACCCTTGATCAAGTAAGGCTTCTCCCCAGTGTGAACTCTCATGTGAACTTTGAGGTTTCCTTGTTGAGAGAAACTCTTTCCACACTTAGGGCATATGAACGGCTTTTCTCCACTGTGAGTTCTAATGTGGCTGTTAAGGCTTCCTTTTTGAGTGAAACTTAGTCCACACTGCAAGCAGATATAAGGTTTCTCTCCAGTGTGAACTCTACTGTGCCTTTTAAGGGTTTCTTTTTTAAAGAAACTTTTTCCACCCTGTTGGCAGGTGTAAGGCTTCTCTCCAGTGTGAATTCTCATGTGGTTTTTAAGGTCTCCTTTTTTATTGAAACTATTTCCACACAGTTGACAGGTGTAAGGCTTCTCTCCAGTGTGAATTCTTATGTGCCTGCTAAGAGATCCTATTTGAGTGAAACTCAGTCCACATTGAGGGAAGATGTAAGGTTTCTCTACAGTGTGAATTCTACTATGCCTTTTAAGGGTTTCTTTTTTAGTGAAACTCAGTCCACATTGAGGGCAGATGTAAGGTTTCTCTCCAGTGTGAATTCTACTATGCCTTTTAAGGGTTTCTTTTTTAGTGAAACTTTTTCCACATCGTTGGCAGTTGAAATATCTCTCTCCAGTGTGAACACTCATGTGGACTTTGAGGTTTCTCTGTTGACAAAAACGTCTTCCACACTGTTGGCAGGTATAAGCAGGGTTTCCGCGGGGTCTTAAAAAGTCTTAAAAAGTCTAAAATTTAAAAATCAAAATTTTAGGCCTTAAAAAGTCTTAAATTCGCTGTTCTAGGTCTTAAATAATTTCACACAGGTCTTATTTTTCCGACGTCCATGTAATGAGCTAAAGCTCATTTAAATTCTCTTTTTGTTGTTTCCGTGGTGTTGTAGTTCTTTATTTCACTATTCCAAATATAATTTGCTGTATTTAAACTACAAATGAGACCAACATGCAATAGACCTTTTTCACAGAAACCGGAAATATGCAATCGCAGGGTATACAGACTTCCTGTGTAATGTCAACACAGCAGAAAGCCGGGTAATTTAAAATTAAAATGGAGAGAGTCTACACAACTTCCCTCACTGGTTTGCCAAAGATAACTTTTGCCGACCTGATAAGAGTCGTGGAGGAAAACTCCATCACAAAGAGGAACAAATTGGATAAAGGATATAAATAGGGTGACCAGACGTCCCGAAATCTAAGCTGCTGTCCCGAATACCGCTCTAATTGTCCCGAAAATTAAACTGGTCCGCAGCGAAATCAAAGTAAAAATTAATTTAATGTCTTGTGCAGAGTTCCATAAATACATCCTGGGAAAGACGGGAGTGCTGGCAGCAGTGAAAAGCTCTGCAAAATATGCTGATGTCGAGCCTCCACAACCTCGGTAGGCTATATAGCTCAAGTATGAATTTAAAGATATTGTTTCTATTAATTTATCTAATTCATCTAGGCTATATGCACAAAGACAATACGACCTTTTTGTCCCCTTTTTGCTTTATAGAGTAGATGAAGAGAGCACAAGTTGCAGCAGCCGTTAGGACAGTTGAAAGTGTAGGCAGAAGTCACGTGAAGAAGTCAGACCGGTCGAGGGCGAGGCACCGTGTTCAAAATAATACTTCTATAGCCTACGTATTAGGCTATATCAATTTATATGCATATGTACTTGTTAATAAAAATATGATTGGTTCATTAACTTCAGTTTGAAGTATAAAAATGCCTAATGTTACTTCTATATTATATGTAGACTACTTATAATTAAAACATGAAATTCATTTTCTTTATTATTCATTACACCCCCCCCCTCCGTCCCAAATTTCAACCAATCTCATCTGGTCACCCTAACTGAACCGATCTTAAGGGAAGGGGGTCTAGAAGACCTTTTGAGAACACAAATTTTGTGAACCAAAATAGGCACAATGGTTGATGCACCAAATGACTGAAGGGAGATTTGGAGTCACAATTGATCTTAACATAGCAAATAAACGAGCAACTTTAGGTAGCTTGGCATGAAACACTGAGACAGTGTAAGGTTCTACATGGTTTATTAAAAGACAACTCAATCATACAACCAATCTCACTTCTCCACTGGAAACAGTTTGTCCAATAGTGGAGGTCCTCACAGCAACATCTCTTCCTAAAAAGGAGAAAAAGTAGTGAGAAAGGCCACAAAGTCACAAATCAAGTGGAAATAGTTACTGCGTGCACTTACTCTTCCTGCCACAGCTTTGCTCACAGGAGCCAGAAGAGGGATGGCACACCGCTGTACTGCAATGGATGAAGATCTGAAAGAGAAAAGGGTTAAGCCATAGAATCCATTAAAGAGTAATATTAGGGGTTCAGGAAGAGCTGAGAGCATACGGTTTCCTGCAGAGGAGCCAGTGATGCTGGATCAACAAACGTGAACATCTTGACAACGAAGCGCTTGTAGTGGGTTGGGAACTGAAGACCAGACGCTCTAGTCACTGGAACCAGTGCGGTCAGGTAACGGTCATCATAGTAAGGGCATCTGAAGAGGAAAGAGGCAGTTAGAGAGTTCCTCACAGCAGACTAGCTGGATAAAGACTGTCGGTAGACTCACCCATCAATCAGAAGATCCCACTGGGGTAGGCTGAGTGGACTGGGGGTTGATGTCGCCCAACAACGTCCCAGCATCAGGACAAGGTTGGGGTCAGTCCTCTCCAGAATGCGCACCTCAACATACACAGGCTCTCGCAGGACTTTCGTGACGGGATAATCAGCAGCACCGTAGTAGGACGTGTAGGCCTCATCCCCTGAGGAACACTGGGGTTTAACCACAGTCCACTGCAACCTGGACTTTAAGACTGAAGACAAGTCTTACCTTCTGCGCAACCTTTGGTGACACATTGGCCATTGGCCAGTCTAAGCTCCACTCTGAGAGGTCCAGGAGCAGCTACTGGTGGAGGTGCAGGAACACTGTTGACCTCCACAACCAGAGCTTCCACAGCAGTACCAGAGTACCTACACTGGAAGAGAAGCCTGGACAACAAACGGTCAACTTGTAGAGTTTGTCAGAGATGGTACTTAAGATAAAGGGTATGAGTCACCTACTCAAAATGGCTGTCTCTCGTAATGGAACCAAACGGACCAACGCCTACTTCATACGAGGAGGTCATTCTGTTTTCATACACCACATATCCACTGTCCTCCTGCAAATATGAACACTGTTGGCATCCAGCCCATCATAAGCCATGCAGAATAAAGCCAGAAGCATCTCCTCACCATCATACTTGTGCCACATGCGGTGACAGGGAACTGGTATATAGCAAAGAAAGGTGTAGAGTCCACAGGAGCGCAAGGTGGTTCACTTCCACCCACTAGACGGACCGAATCCAGACTCAGTCGAGGCAGCGTAACATCTCTAGCCACCACTACCACAAACTGACCATCTCTAATACACTGGACAGTCACTGGAATGACATACAAGAGTAGATTAATGTGGGTAACAAACATTAACCAAATTTCATCAGATTCAAAACTCTTACCTGCTTTCCCATAGTAACACTGTTGTCCGTTAAAGCAGCAGTTGATAGCCTCACACTCAGCACCACTGATACCAGGTTGTCCACATTGGATCTGCTCATAATCAGCTACAGCACATTTGTCAACAGGCTCGGCCTTCACTGGCTGCTGAAGCTGAAACTTCTGAGGAACCTGCTGAGCAGATTGTTGTTGAGCTGACTGTTTAAACCGATGGTCAGACGGCTGGAACATCAGAGCTTGAGGATTCTGAGCTGGAAAACCCATTTGAGGAAGAGCACTGCAAAAAGAACAAGCCAAAACACATAGTGTTTGGAAATAACATAAATTCCACTTTCCTGCCATTACTAAACAACTGAGCATAGTTTCAGGAGGCCTTGGACTGCTATTTATACTCTGCAAATGAATAGCCGTTATCAACCACACCCCCTTTAATCAAGAACCATTACAGCTGCTCTGACTAATTAACTTTAACTTCACATTTGATTGGATGTTCTTGAACAACAGTGGCTGCATCTTACTTAGTATTTTTGTCTTGATTCTAGTGAAAATTTCTACAAATTCCTAAGTTAAGATGCATTTAAAATGCATCTTGATTTAAAAATATTTTACTTACCCCATTGCCAGATAATTTTAACTGTTTCCAGGGAGAAAAAACTAAATTAAGTGCATTTTGCAAAAAACAAGATTAAATATCTTAAATACATCTTACGGGCAAAAACGCTGTTTTTTCATGCAGCTGTGAAGTTTGAGATTTAGGTCTTTGTGTTTTTTCAGAAAACAGCCAAACATCACTGATAAGTGTTTCTTTTATAGCACTTTATCTATTTGTATCAATAGATTTCAATTACAATACATATTTTTAAGGCCAAGAGTTTTTTTCTCCTACACTGAGCCATAAATCTCCACTTCAGCAGCACTTACACACACCACACTTTACATTTGTATTCTGTCTATATCCTGAAGGTTTTTACAGAGGGATTTGTTCATATTAGCTTGATTTTATAAAACATTTTCTCCCCAAAATGGTAAGAAATACATGTTTTTTGTCTGTTCAAAGTTTTTTCCTGAATTATGGAGTGATGAAATGATATACCCCAAAATCCCTCTGTAAAAGCATTTGACACTATGTCAAAAAATTAAACAAGAATTTTGAAACTGACTTCATCCAGTGTTTAGATTTCTGGACTAGAAATGTATGCAAATAAACACATATTTCATATTATCAATGTAATCGATCAACTGGGTCAGTAAGGCGATAACTATTAGTTGTCTTTTTTACCCTATTCACTGGCAGTGTCTCGCCTTAATTTACGAATTTTTAGAAATTTTGACTAGAAACAAGATAAAAATACTAAGATAAGGCTTTTTTTTCTTTTTTAAAAGATAGCCATCTCATGGGGGGTGGTGCAGATGTACATGATTATTGTCAAATGCTCATTAATATTCTTAAGGGATAACTATGAATATGTAGGAGTTCAGAAAGACTGGATTCAATAAAACAAAGAATTTTAAATAAGAGTACTGTTTTTTTTTTTTTTACGTACTTGAATTTAACATGTCGAGCCGGAGGAGAGCGAACAGGAGCCGCTGCGCACGCACCCGCACCCCGCGATCGTTATGTCCATCCACTGCACACATGCACGCGCTCCAGAGCACACTGCATTTTACTTCATCACCACTGAACAGCCATGAAGTTACAATAGCGCACGAATGATCCAACTCCTTAAAACAAGCTACAGGTGTCAAGAATCACAGAGGAACTTTTCCTTTTCAGCAATGGGATCAAAGTTACTGGCCTTAGTTCAGTGAATCGGCCCACCCTCTGTGTTCATCCCCTCTAGTGGCCCTCCATATGGGCAATGCTGCATAATTGGGTCAACAGTGTGTGCCTGCATTGGCTGTTTCTCTAATATGACTGACAGGTGCTTTATGATCCATTTGCCTCACTTTTAAACCTCTGAAAAGTGGAGTATTGCCATATTGTGGTGCAAGTTTGGCTCTTAAAACACAATCAGTCTGACAAGATAAAATAAAGCCATTACAGCACAGACTATTAATCCGAATAAATTACACTAGTGAACACCATACACACTTGTGCAGTTTGTAATTTTACCATTAAGCACATTCATTTACATTACTGGACCTGGACCTTAAGTTGTTCAGAGTAATTGTTAGTCTTGAGAATTTTTGGAAGTACTGAACATATAAATTTTTCCACTAAGAGTTTATCCGGGACGTCCTAAAACGCTTAACGTGGCTTAATGTACGTAAAAAACTACCAGGAAACCCCAAATTTCTGTCAAATCTTACTTGGAACAAACACTAACTACTATCAAAAAAACGAGTCCTTATTCCACAGATAAAGTGAATAATATCACGTTAAGCGTTTTCTCCCCCATAGAAGCCCGTTGTAAGGAAACTGCTTAACGTGGTTTAACTTACCTTAACAGCGACCAGGGAAGACCAAACTTCTGTTAAATTTCACTTATAATAAACACTTGCTGCTCTCAAAAGAACGAGCTCTTATTCAGCATATAAAGTGATCGCCCCCCATAGAAGTCCATTATACAAAAAAAAAAGCTTAACGTGGCTTAAAATTTTACTTATAATAAACACTTTCTGCTCTCAAAAGAACGAGCTCTCATTCAGCATATAAAGTGACCGCCCCCCATAGAAGTCCATTATACAAAAAAAAAAGCTTAACGTGGCTTAAAATTTTACTTATAATAAACACTTTCTGCTGTCAAAAGAATGAGCTCTTATTCAGCGTATAAAGTGAATAATATCACGCTTTTCTCCCTATAGAACTCCATACAGGAAAAAGCTTAACATGGTTTGTTATAATGGACTTCTATGGGGGGCGATCAAATTTATATGCTGAATAAGAGCTCGTTCTTTTGACAGCAGCAAGTATTTATTATAAGTAAAAATTTACCAGAAGTTTGGTTTTCCCTGGTCGCTGTTGAGATATGTAAACCACGTTAAACTCTTTCCTTATAATGGGCTTATTTGGGGGAGAAAACGCTTAACGTGATATTATTCACTTTATCTGTGGAATAAGGGCTCGTTCTTTTGATAGTAGATAGTGTTTGTTCCAAGTAAGGTTTTACAGAAACTTTAAGCGTTTTAGAACGTCCCGTTTATCCATAACTTTCAAGGTAAGTAACATAGCTAACGTTAGAGAGCAATCAGGCTAACAAATTACTAGTGTGTCCACTTAGACCGAGGACTAGGGTTATAAGGTTATGTATGGATAGTATAGAGGACATGTACAACTTTATTAAAGCAATATAACAGTCGTGGTCTTGATGTTACAAACAATCTTGCTCGATGTTTTCGCCATCTTTGTTGTTTAACTGGTTACCGGCATACTGGGGCGGAAATAGGTTTACACAGCAATTGCGTATTTCCGGTGCAAAATACAGAAGTTGTGAGAAAGGTCTATAGCCCAATCAGCTTTCTGTTATTGGCGCGAGTCTCTCTCGGATTGTACCGCAGAAGTAAAATGGATTTAACTTTTTAGCTATGGGGAAGTGCAAGTTTAGCGATACTTAGCTTGAAAAAACTGAATATAGGGCTTGGCTAAGGCCAGTTGCTAACAACTGTAGATTTTTTTTCTCCCCCTGCGGAAGTTACTGCGTCTTCAGACAGAATCGCAGTAGCAGAATACAGGTCAAAATACCTTTTTCTATATATAATGTTCTCAATAATAATAATAAATATAGGCCGAGCTAGCTGACCGCCAGCCTTGGAGATACTTTTAAAATGTTTTTTTTTTTTTTTACTTGCCCGACCGAACAAACTGCCTGATTAAAACTGAAGTGACAAAAACAACTAGCGAAGCATCGAAAGGCAAGAAAGATTCATATTTTAATACATTCAACGTAAACAGAAATTGATAATGGATAGTGTATTTCTGGTCTATTTGTAACATACTTTAAAACAAATGAATGTAACAGCACTCTAAAGAAACACACTGAGGTAAAAATTTCAAATGTATAGTTTATTTATAGCATGATATAGTTCAGTAATATAACAAGTGAGCTTTTTGCTGAATATTCTCACAATTACAAATGTTACATTAATTGTAGCTCAATAAACAAGTAGTTAGTCAAGTAGTTACTTACATATTAGACAAAATATTTACTGTTTTGTTCTGTTTCACCAACGAAAATAGTTCCAAGCAAGGATCGCAGCAGAAGCATTCTCCTAGCAACGTTCTGCTATGATTCAGCGTTTTGCTCGAATCAGTTGAAATAACTCGCTCATGAAGTGACTTACCGCCACCTGCTGGTAGTTTAGTGTGTTTAAAAGTATGCCTCCACACCCAACATTTCTAACTAATATATTTATAAATCAATAAATGTATTTAAAACATTAATCTCACTTTTAATTTTGCAGTGTAAATTGTGTAATCTCACTGCTAACAGCCATTTAGAATTTATTGATAAATTCATAAAATAAATTTCAAAGTTAATGCATACATTTCAAAAGTAAAAAAAAGGCCTTTATAAAGGTAAATCAAATATGCAGATTTAAGATGTAAAAGCTAATAGTGCACTGATGAAAATATTTCTTCAGAATTTTTTTTTTTACATCAGATATTTCTAGTGGTACTTTTATGGGGATATTTTGTGTGGAATAGTATCTGCTGATATGAAAAGTTCACTGTATATCGTAGTAATAAATTTAATTTATGACAGCCATGAAATTGTGTTTACTTTTTACATTGAACACATTAAATATTACATATATGCATGTAATATAATATCTATTTCCATTACAGGTTTCGGTCTTAAATTTCATATAAGGTGGTATTAAAAAGGTCTTAAAAAGTCTTAAATTTCACTTGTTCATATCTGCAGAAACCCTGTATAAGGCTCCTCTCCAGTATGAATTCTCATGTGGTTTTTAAGGTCTTCTTTTCGACTGAAACTATTTCCACACAGTTCGCAGGGGTAAGGCTTCTCTCCGGTGTGAATTCCCATGTGTCTGTTAAGGGTTCCTTTTTGAGTGAAACATAGTCCACATATGGGGCATATGTAAGGTTTCTCTCCAGTGTGAATTCTTAAATGGATTTCAAGGCTTTCTTTTTTAGTGAAACTCTTTCCACACTGTTGGCAGATGAAATTACTTCTATATTCTGTCTTTTGAATTCTCTTTTGTGTAGCCTGTTTAGTTTGTGAGCAACTAAACACATTTTCTCCAGTTAAATCATGTTTTTTATACTGATCTTTGTCTTCTATTTCATTTAGTTCTTCACTTTCCTTTTTCAGCAGCATCAGGTCTAAAGCAGAAAGAGACCAATACTAGTTAATCCCATGTTAATGGCACCTAGTAGCAAAACATCAATACATTTCAAAACAAGGGACAAACGGGGTTTGAGCGAGGACTGGAATTGAATACGACAGCATTAAGCTTCTGAAAGATGAGTTTTCTGCAATCCTCTTTTCAAGGTTGTTAACTCGTTACTTTCTTCAGGAAATGTCCCAAATACATTTCAAGCTGGGAGTTATCAAAGCCCTTATGAAAAATGGCAGTTACCAACTGTTATCATGCAATTTTTAAACAGTCCCTCCAAGATTTAGAATTTCTGCGATTTGCAGAATTTAACCGTATCAAATCTTTATCAAATAACGATTCAGTGGAGCTTGCAATTTTTCTAATTGCTGCAGATTTTGGGCCTGAGGTGGCACGAGATGTAATTGCAAAATGTATTCAGCCAAAGCCCACTTCAAATCAATCACACATTCTCTCTAATACACACAGATCTGTGTAATACTTCCATCAACCAGTTCAGTTTATCCACACTGCCTGTATGCTGAGTAAAATAGGTATATACTCTGTAAACAAGCCCAAAATACATGGAATGAGTGAAGGAGATGAATTAAAATGTAAATTCACTCTCTGACAGCAGGTGCTGCTTATGAATCAGCAGATATAGTGCAAGGTTACCCCTGTAGAGACAACAGGTGTGCTACTTTTTGACATGTTTGAGAAGAAAGGAAGTCAAACAGCTTTTATGTTTTCAAATTGCTCTTCAGATTGTATTCCATTCAGTATTTATCAAACCACTAAAGACTATATTCATTTTATGTATTCTTTAAAATGTTTTTAGTTATTTTAGTTATATTATAAAACATCAACTTGCTATTAGCTGTGTAAAGCTAGAAATAATTCAATAATAGTCCATTTTTGTTGTTGTTTTTTATAATGGAACGCTTTTATCTTAAGACTAAATATGAAAGACTATAAATATAAAAATATGATACAACAGGCATTATAGGGTTAAGTGGAAAATACATAAGCCTCTTTTTGTTTTTCTCAGTGTTTTATACATTACAGAGCCGAATGGTTCTTGAAGTCAGAAAAGTAATAAAAAATACTAGAACAATGTTGTCTGGTATAATTTCACTGTAAAATATTGCTGCAAATCAGTCATTTGAGGAGAACAGAGCAATTATAGACAGATCTCAAATTTCATTAGCAGATCTCAGCTCTCATCAGTTTTAGAGAGAAACTGTATTTGTGAGCTATTTCAGTCAGGATTTAAGCACCAGCAGTACATAAACTGTGCTTATTAAAGCTGCAAATTACTAGTTTTTGGCATATAACTGGGTTACATACATTTCTTCAGGTGCTGTTAGATCTTTTTACAATACAGACCATGCCATTCTCTAGGGTTAAGCAATGTTTTGGTATTTATGGACAAGAATTAGCATGGTTTAAAGGGATATTTTTACCCCAAAATTTTAGTTTCCCCATGAATTACTCACCCCCAAGGCATCCTAGGTGACCCTCTTTTTATTATGACACTTTTTAAGTTAATGACGTATGAAGAACAGACCCTAGAACAAACTGTTGTGTTTATATGTATACATTGTTAACACTGTTTATTTACCTTGGTAACTGTAGTTTATGTAACCCCAAAATCCCACTCTTTTTCCACTGTGTTATTTTGTACATTTTAAAATGACTCAGTGGCTCATATCAATTTACTAACTTTACTGAATTAAAAAATTATAATTTGGGACAACTGTAATCCCTGCTGAAAAAACAGCATATGCTGGTTAGGCACGTTTTGGTGCTGGATCAGCATAAACCAGCAAAGGACCAGCATAAACCAGCATCCAGCACCAAAACATACCTAACCAGCATATGCTGTTTTTTTTCAGCAGGGATAGCCTTATTTTACTGATTTTACTGGTCATATTCTTACAGTTTATGTTAAGTGGGACAGTACTTTTGTGTGGGTCATCCATTTTTTAAATATATATGGGTTGCCAAACCACTGATTTAGTATCATTTCTGTAGAGCTGCACATTTTAATAGAGATCAAATGAGTGAGCCGAGTTGTGAGAATGAAAACCAACCTGTTTGTTCCTCAGTATCTTCATGTTTGACTCTGAATGCTTCTTCAATCTTCATGTCTTCACTCTCCTCTTTAAAAAAGGTCATTATAATAGTGTGTGTTCGGACACTTTGTCTGTTTAAGATGAGAAGAATTAACAAAAAGAAAAATGAATACAAACTGAATATCTGGGTGCATTTCAATCAGATCCCTAGTTCAGGGACACTGGTAAAGGACTCAGTTAGAGTGAGAATTAATCATTTAAATTACCTGAGAGAGAAAAAAAGAAACCTAGCACTTACATTTATAAAGGGACACACATTATATAGAAAGTTTACATTGTAATAAGATATAAAGAACACTCATTTGTATGTTATTTTTGAATAAATTACACTTTAATGAAACTTGCGGTTTGTAAATGTCATTATTGCATTTACACTGTTTTGAGCAGCAGGTCTCAATTCGAGCGAAACAGTGAATCATTTAGCAAAGCATTGATTCAGTTGCTTTGCTGCCCATTTGGTCACATGTCTTAGCGATCTCTATTGCCTAGCACTACTTAAAGGTTGTATCAGCGATTTCTAGCCTAAAACATAAAGTGTCAATTTCAGCTGACCTTTCTTCACGATCCGCTCGCTGCCTGCCCCATAAATTGTCTGTGAAAAAAACGCGTCTCTCTGGTCAGCCTAGGGTCCGAGATATGCCAAAAAAACAATCGGCACTACCAACCTTTCCACAGATAAACAAACATTGTTCCAACCAATCAGCGTCAGGGGTTTGGTGTTGTGGACTTTCCTACTGGTGCAGGGATGCGAGGGAGGCGGAGCGAAAGTCCACAACACCAAACCCCTGACACTGATTGGTTGGAACAATGTTTGTTTATGTGTGGAAAGGTTGGTAGTGCCGATTGTTTTTTTTGGCATATCTCGGACCCTAGGCTGACCAGAGAGACGCGTTTTTTTCACAGACAATTTATGGGGCAAGCAGCGAGCGGATCGTGAAGAAAGGTCAGCTGAAATTGACACTTTATGTTTCAGGCTAGAAATCGCTGATACAACCTTTAATCTAGCCATTCATATTGTATATATGATTACAGTCACAATAATTTGAACAATTATCTCTTTACAGAGTTCCCAAATGTCAATGGATGCATTGATGGAACCCACACACCTGAAAATGGTGCAGACAATTTCAGTAAATAACGAGTTTCATCTTTTCAAATGGAAAAAGTGCTCCATGCAGGCCTGTGGACAGACTATCATCTTTGGAGGCTCTATAATAGATACACCCTACAATGGTGGATTCACAATACTAAAGTGATCTATTTGAAAATGACATTTCATGTAGCATCACATGTCTGTTAAAATTTGTTTTGCAGTTTCATGTCATCTTATGTCCTTCTACTGTTGTTTTAGCAACCTGCCACTCAGTCTCGACTGCACCCCACTGAGGCTGACAGAACAAACAGGTGGATAACTGTGCCACAACCGTGACAAACTCAGCAAAATGAGTACAGATGACTTAGAAGCTGCTCTTGCCAGTCACAGAGCTTTAATAACCAAGAGAAGGGCAGTCTCCGTAATATGGCCACTTTTAAAATCAGACTTGTTACTGTAGAGGAGGTTGTTCTGTATGAGAAAGCAGAAGTTGAACATGTTTTTGGATTAAATGAATACAATTGTCTGAGGAAGTGTTTTATTGATACAATGTTTGTTTTCATATGAAAAAATAACATATTTAGACCCCGTTTACACGAAGGGAAGACGCAGATATTTCCCTGCGGTTTGGCCTCTCATTTACACGAAAACCCTGTTTTTATCACAGAAAACTATTATTTCTAAAAACTCCCGGCCAAAGTGGATGAATTTGAAAACGCCGTGTTCACGTTGTAGTGTGGACTGTGAAAACGGAGGCTTTTGAAAACGATGACGCATATTTATAGTCATGTGACGCATATTGTACCAATAGATATCTATGTTTACACCAGTGATGTTAATTGTGCCTGTGCTATTCACTGTAACACTGCTGCTAAAGAGATTTTCCTTGTACACTCTTCAAATTACAGTCCTAAAATGATGACAGAAATTTACTCACAGTTGCTGTCCTGCAAAACATGACGACAACTGCTTTTCAGATAAAATATGAATGAGCGTGATATAGACGCATCAGTGGATGATGAGATATTTCCGTAAATTATCCCCCCAGAAGAACTGCGTGAAAACTTATTACGTCTCTATAATTTTGGAGGCTTTACGCATGCGCAGTAAGGCGAATTTGATGTTTTCCTAGGTTTCAGTGTGGATGAGAAACGTTTGGAAAACGCTTGGAAACGCTAGTGTGGACGGAGAGCGTTTTAAAATGAAAACTCTGTTTTCAGATGTATCCAGATTAATGTAAACGTAGCCTTAAAGGAGAAATTATTTTTAACTCTAGGCCCAAATTATGTGTTATCAAAAAGATTAACGTAAACATTCAAAATATTCATTTTAAAATTTAAAATTCCATTTATCTTTCTGCTGATTTTCTAAGGCTCTTTAATAAATGTCTTTTGCAGTAATTATTCCTTAGGCACATCTGTTTAAATAATCAGTCATCTTTTATGTGTGATGCTCTTGATGTTTCTGCCTCTTTAATTGTTGTCATTGTTGATGCTAATGAAGACTTGAGTTGTGTGTGAATGTGCCTTTCCCTGATCTCTGTGATCATGAGTGCTATAGTTCTGCTGATTGTTTTAGAGCTGCTGAAACTCAAGACTCTGAGCGATTGAACTAGAACTGATCACATCCTTTGCACACTGTGTTTAAGCTTGTGATCTGAGAGCTTTGTCTTCACCTGTAAGAACGGCCTCCCATAAAACTACAGTGATCCAGTGCTTTAGTCAGTCTGGATGACCACAGAGACACACAGTACCAATTCTATTAAGAATGCATTAATCAGTTTTTCAATATTTAATCTTATTGTCTTGTCATAATTATCCGCAGCCCAAAAGGTTTCATGCTGCTACAACTAGACAGTGGAAACCTTGGCTCAACTCGCCTCCCCCCCAAAACAAGAACACCAGTAATATCTCACACCCAAGTTCCGGGTAAGACCTACGTTGTACATAGATTATTTGTTGTTATGGATTAGTGGTTAAATTAATATGAACAATAAACCTTATGTTTATCTTATTTAGGAAACACGGTGTAAACCCCCTTGTAAAAAAAATCCACAGGATTCCAATAAAAAAATGTCTTATATCTTGAATCCTTTAGGAATTTTGAAGAATTCTACTTTTTCTATTGTATCTTTTAATAACCATTCGTTTTTGTAGTTTAAGTCCACCTTGATGTACATGGTTTATTGTTGTGTAAACAGCATTAGTGCAAACATTTCAAAGGAACTAATAAGAATGATGAAACAAAAGAAAAATTTAAATGCTCTGGTGTAATTTCAACTGTATTTTAATTTCGTCAATTGAATTACTTTGAAATTGCTTTTTTAGCCTTTAGCTGATAATCATTACAGGCTTTCACCAAGAAGAAAAGTTAAAAAGCAATAAATTTTTTACCTGTAGTTCCTCAAAAATAGTTGTGGTTGCAACAAAGTGGTTGCCAAGCAACACACAGGCAACAAACTGATTGTTGTATGTTTGTAGAGCAATTTACAACAGCTTTGAATGTGGCACAACCAATCAGAATCAAGGACTGGAATTGTCAGTTTTATACTTTTTGTTTGAAACTCTTTCCAGGGGGGGATCTGTTAGGCTTCTCTCTATTGTGAATTTTCATGTGCCTGACGAGGTGTCCTTTTGGAGTGAAACTCTTTCCACACTGTTGGCAGGTCAAAAGGCTCTCCAAAGTGTGACTTCACCTGTGTGCATAAAACGTTTGTTTTTGATTGAAACGTTTCCCACACAGATGGCAGGTGGTTTTCTTCCCAGGGTGAACTTTCATGTGGTTTTAAAGTTGTAATTTAATGCAGAAACTCTTTCCACACTGTTTGCAAGTGTAAGGCCTCTCTCCAGATTTAACTCTCAGGTAGACTGCAAGGTTTCCAGGATTACTGAAACTTCTTCCACATGTTTGCGGTTGACAGGCTTCTCTCCAGTGTGAATTTTCATGTGGACTTTAAGGTTTCCAGAATTACTAAAACTGTTTCCACACTGACAGCATGTGAAAGACTTCTCTCCAGTGTGAATTCTCATGTGACTTTTAAGGTGTCCTTTTTGAATGAAACTCTTTCCACACTGATGGCAGATGAACGGCTTTTCACCAGTGTGTATTTTATTGTGGACTTTAAGGTTTCCTTGGTGATTGAAACTCTTTCCACAGTGAAAGCAAGTGAAATAACTAGTTGCTGTCTTTTGAGCTCTTTTTTGTGTAGAATTCTTTTCAGGCTGTAAGGAAGAAAAAGATTTTTCTTCAGTTGTGAAATCATGAAGATCCTCATACTGATCATTCTCCTTAAATGCATTCAGTACTTCTCTCTCCTTTTTTAGTGCTGTTAGGTCTAAAGTGGAAAAACAAATAAAAGTTAACCCCAGTTAAATGGCACAAAGCAATCAACATCAAATCATGTAGATACATAATGCATGTATGATAAATCCTACACCAGGTTGTCCAAACTTGCTTGTGATTGGTTTAGCTTAAACAAAATTCTGTCATTAATTAATCACCTTGTTTGTTGTTTCAAACCTGTAAGACACTGGTTTCAAACTCAACTCTTGGAGGGCCACAGCTCTGCACAGTTTAGCTCCAAACCTAATCCAACCCACATGATCCAGCTAATCGAGGTCTTCAGGATTACTAGAAACTTCCAAGCAGGTGTGAGTTGGAGTTGTTTGGAGCTAAACTCTGCAGAGCTGAAGCCCTTCAGGAATTGAGTTTAAGACCTCTGCCTTTTGTGTGTTTTTGGAACACAAATTAAGATATTTTATTAATCTGAGAGCTTTCTGACCCTCTATAGACAGCAAGGTCCTTCCACATTCAAGGTCCAGAAAGGCAGTAAGGTATACAATGTTCTTGAATTAGTCAATGTGACAACCATAATTATATGAAGCTACAAGAATACTTTGTGTACAAAGAATACATCTGCAGTACTTTGATGCCATATGTCGATCGTCTGAGCGGTTCTGCTTAAAGTGCAACGCATTTATACATTTCACCCTCTGTTGAAATAAAAGCGGTAACTTCTCCTCACTACCTCTTAGAAAAAAAGTAAAATAATTAAATATAGATTCTGGTTAACCAATCGATTTTTAAATAGTTTAAAAAAAAACTGCAATAGTTAGGTGAATCATTTTTTTCTCCCACCCCCTAGTCCTTACTTGGGTCTATGGAGGGTCAGAAAGCTTTCCGAAGCACTTGGACAACTGTCGCATCTGGTGTAGACATGGTGTTACATGTTTTGAACAACATGAGGTTATGCAACAATTAATGAACTTTTCATTTTTAGGTGAACTATCACTTTAATTGGGGTTAGAGCTCTGTAGGACAATGGTCCTCCAGGAGCAGGATTGGACACCCCTGTCCTATATCCATATAGGACAGGGGGGCACAGTTTAGAAAATTCAACACTGAGATTCATTCACAGTCGAGGAATTAGCTGAGAGCATGACCTGAATTTCAGGACAGGATTGCAGATACTGTGCATTATTCAGCTCATTCCCGCAGGTTCCGCATTTATAATACGATGACAGATGATGCAATATATCATTTGCATGTGCTTTTGAGTCTTTCCAATTTGAAGTGAAACTGAACTCAATATAGTACTTGCACACTCTCTTATAGCCCATTTTCTGTGCGCCCACAACTAGAGCCCTGCATTTCAGCCCAAGCCTGACGGGCCCCGAATTATTTATGCCCGCCAAGCTTTGGGGCAATTTTCACATCATAGCTCGGGACGGGCATCGTAACAGTTTTAGGTTTCTCCTTATTTTTATATTTTAGACATGCCTCAATTACGGTGATGAAAAAGATTTGCCGTGCTGTTGGAAACAACATGAGATCACACTACTACAACTGTCAAGACCGTCTTGCACATCCACTTGGTCATTACTTGTAAAACACAAACAAACTTGAATTTAACAAAAAAAAGACTAGTTGGACTAGGGCTGTGCAATATGGTGGAATAATCCCTCCTTCTAAATGAAAGAGCCATCCGCTGATTAATAAAGTCATTGCATCACTGCAGCAAAACCTGTTAGAAACCTAAGGGCTAGCATGTTACGACTGTGCATTGGCTGATCTAGCCTGATAAATAAGCTTTTTAAACGCTATTTGAGCATCAGAAACAATAGTCATGGGCAGTTCATTTTAGATTTTGTCACTGATTTAAAATATGTAATTTATTTGTGAGTTTAGTGAGCAGTTTTTGCAGATTTCAGGATCTGAAACAGCGCATAACTACAGAATTGAGTTATGTTTTGCATAATGTCTCAGCTGCACTTGAAAGCAGTATTAGTATTTGATTGTCCACTTTAATTGCTACACTCATGAATATCATTCATGTAATATCATATGAGTGAGTTCAGCTATGAGAATGAAAACCAACCTGTTTGTTCCTCATTATTTTCATGTTTGCCTCTGAATGCTTCTTCAATCTTCATGTCTTCACTTTCCTTTTTGATACACATTTTCGTTTGTTCCTCAGTATCTTCATGTCTGACTCTGAATGTTTCTTCAATCTCCATGTCTTCACTCTCCTCTTTAATTGATGCCATTTTCTTTGTGTTTGGCACTTCGTCCTGTTTAAGATGAGGATGAATTATTCTCAAAAATAAAAGCCAACGAAATCTCTGGGTGTGTCTCATTTAGCTCCCTAGCTCAGAGATCAGCACACGTGAGTCAGTCAGAGAGATAGTTAATGGTCTTAACATGACAAAATATAAACCATTAAAACATACAAACTAAATATTAGATATTTATTATTTTAATATTTAAATTCAGTTATTTGTACATAATTTGATAGATTACACTTGAAAACATTTGCACGTGGTCTGTTAAAGTTATCTAGTAAGGGAGTCAGTCACCTGAAGGAACAAAATTATATAGAATTAGCATATTTGTATTAAGACTTATATTTTGGTATTTACTGATTTGGAGATTATATTTAGTAACATGAAACATTTGCAGCTGGTTTGTAATAGTTGTTGTTGCACATGTTTGTGTTTGTTGTTCTCGTTGTATTTCCAGTGTTTTGAGCAGCAGATGTCGTCAGTGTGCGGTGATTCGAGCGATTCAAAACAGTGAATCATTTTGTGATGCATTTGATTCAGTTGACTCGTGTTTCGAAAGAAATCCGTTTCTCCATTCGCTATTTGCCCGTGACTGACTTCGTGTTAATGATAAACTGATGAAGGATATAGAGAGCGAATACAAACGCACATTTTCTGTTTACTCACACAAAACGACCATCATTATGTCAGTAGGTAAGTAATTATGTAACACTTTAAATGATTAAAAGCACATACCTTTCTTCAGCCGAATCAAACAGGCAGGAGCGCGGCGCAGCCTTATGACATCATATCGCCAAAACAAAATAAAAGTCATGTGCGCTAACACATAGCATTTTACATTAGAAAACTAATCTAAATAATAAGGTCTAGAAGGAATTGAAGGCATGAATTGCAAATCTGTTAAACCCAAAAACTGTTAGTAAAGTTGAGCTTTATCAAGTATTTAAGCAAGTGTTCCATTCATGATAAACTACAGAGCATTTGTGATATTCTTAATGAAGGAAAAACTCCAGTATCTTGGTCTTCACATTACAGGGTTGGAAAGAATTACTGAAAATGTCATACTCATGAAGAATTTGTGAAAAAAAATTTCAGACCTCCCAAACTCCCAAACTGATCACATAAATTGTTTCATTGGCCCAATTGATTTTTTTTTCTGCTAATTGAATTTCATCAATTGTGGCAACAATCTGTTAACATTGGTTCAATGAGAAATAATCTGTTGAGCAGGTTGGAAAAAAAACAAATAATCTGGGGAAATGTAAATTACATGTTATTAACATAATTAAAGCCACTGTCAATGCAATCCTTACAAAACCTCTATTAAAATACACTTTAACAAAATAAATATAATGAACCAAATATAATTGCCTTTATAGTCCTGTACATTTTGGAAAATATACTGATTTTACATTTAGAAACAAGACTTCTAATATTAAATGTTATATTCAAACGAACAGGACTTTTATTTTGGCCCGCTGGGGTGACGTCATAAGGCTGCTGCGCTCCTGTCTGTCATTCGGCTGAAGAAAGGTAAGTGCTTTTAATCATTTAAAGTGTTCAAATAGTTGTATATAAAACTGTGAAATGAATTATTACCGAGTGTAAGTCTATCATTATTTAGCTAGTGCATTAACGAAGGTTAATCCTGCACACGAGTAACCTCCTCGTATCTGAACCAGTTTATCATAAACACAAATTCAGTCTCTGGCAAGTAGAGATGATGGAGAAACGGAGCTTTTGGAAATTAAGAGTCAATTGAATCAATTGATTCGCAAAATAATTTAGTTTTTCCAATCACCACACGCTGATGCCCAAAACTGTGGAAATACTACGAAAATAACAATCATGTGAACCTGTAATACAACAAATGTAGCATGATGCTATTTCAGTAAAGACCAAGTTTAATGCAAATAGGAATCTTCTGTGTGGTTTTTTTTTTTTTTTAATTTCAGTGTTTTTTATTATTATTATTCTGATCTTAAACAGGACAAAGTGTTCAAACACACAGAAAAACTCCTAAATCGACTGAGATCCATGTGACACACTATTATAAAGATGGCGTTTATTAAAGAGGAGAGTGAAGAAATGAAGATTGAAGAGACATTCAGAGTTGAACATGAAGATACTGAGGAACAAACAAAGATGGCGTTTATTAAAGAGGAGAGTGAAGACGTGAAGATTGAAGAAACATTCAGATTTAAACATGAAGATACTGAGGAACAAACAGGTTGGTTTTCTCACTCATTTGATCATTATTAAAATGTCCAGTTCTACAGAAATGAATGATATTCATGAGTGTAGAAATCACAGTGGTGTGTCAACAGACAAACGCAAGACATTATGCAAAACATAAATTAATTCTGTAGTCATGCGCTGTTTCAGATCCTGAAATCTGCAAAAACTGCTCACTGAACTCACAAATAAATTACGTATTTTAAATTAGTGACAAAATCTAAAATGAACTGCCCATGAATATTGTTTCTGATGCTCAAATAGCGTTTAAAAAGCATATTTATCAGGCTAGATCAGCCAATGCACAGTCGAGGTAGTTGTATTGTCCAATCCCTAGTAAGGACATTATTAAAATAGTTCATGTGACATTAGTGGTTCAATCATAATTATATGAAGCTACGAGAATACTTTTTGTGCAGAGAAGAAAACAAAGTTAACTTTATTCAGCAGTTCTTCTTCTCTGCGTCACTCTAGTGCAATTTTGGAGAGTATCACGATGCATGTGTGCATTTTAAAATGATGACTGAACCACTGATGTCACATTGACTAATTCAAGGATGATCTTACTATCTTTCTGGACCTTGAATGTGGACGGACATTGCTGTCTGTGGAGAGTCAGCTCTCAGATTTCATCCAATATCTTATATTTCATAATTTGTGTTTCAAAGATGCACAAAAGCCTTACGGGTTTGGAACAGCATGGTGTTTAATGACAGAATTTTCATTTCCATGTGAACTAACCCTTTAAAGCTAATCAGTGTCTTTAGAAAACTTCAGACACTTCTAGCAGATAAATTGGGTCAAGTTGGAGCTAAACATTGTAGGATACCACAACCGAGTTTGAACACCTTGGTGTAGGATCTAACATACATGCATTATGTATCTACATGATTTGATGTTGACTGCCTTTTAACCGGGGTTAACTTTAAATTTGTTTTTTTCCATTTTAGACCTAATGGCACTGAAAGAGGAGAGAGAAGTACTGAATGCATTTGAAGAGAAAGATCAGTTTGAGAATCTTCATGATTTTATAACTGGAGAAAAATCTCTTTGTTCCTTACAGTCTGAAAAGACTTCTACACAAAAAAGAGCTCAAAAGACAGCAACTAGTTATTTCACTTGCTTCCATTGTGGACAGATTTTTAAACACAATGGAAACTTTAAAGCCCACATTAAAAAACACACTGAAGAGAATCCTTTCCTCTGCCAACAGTGTGGAAAGAGTTTCACTCAAAAAGGACACTTTACAAAGCACATGAGAGTTCACACTGGAGAGAAGCCTTTCCTCTGCCATCAGTGTGGAAAGAGTTTCACTCAAAAAGAACACCTTAAAGGTCACATGAGAATCCACACAGAGAAGAAGTCTTTCACATGCTGTCAGTGTGGGAACTGTTTTAGTAACGCTGGACACCTTAAAGTCCACATGAAAATTCACACTGGAGAGAAGCCTGTCAACTGCAAACAGTGTGGAAGAAGTTTCAGTAATCCTGGAAACCTTGGAGTCCAGATGAGAGTTCACCCTGGAGAGAGGCCTTACTCCTGCAAACAGTGTGGAAAGAGTTTCAGCATGAAATTACAACTTTAAAACCACATTAAAGTTCACACTGGAAAGAAAACCTTTACCTGCCATCTGTTTGTGAAACCTTTCAATTGAAAACAAACATTTTATGCACACAGGCGAATTCACACTTTGGAGAACCTCTTTATCTGCCAACAGTGTGGAAAGAGTTTCACTCAAAAAGGACACCTTGACAGTCACAAGAAAATTCACAATAGAGAAAAGCCTAACAGATCCCCTCAGTGCCCTGCTGAAAAAATATGCTTTATGGTTAATGCTGGCCATTTGCTGGTTTATGCTGGTCCTTTGATGATTAATGCTGGTTCTTTGCTGGTTTATGCTGGTCCTTAGCTGGTTAATGTCTGTTCTTTGCTGGTTTATGCTGGTCCTTTGATGATTAATGCCTGTTCTTTGCTGGTTTATGCTGGTCCTTTGATGATTAATGCTGGTTCTTTGCTGGTTTATGCTGGTCCTTAGCTGGTTAATGTCTGTTCTTTGCTGGTTTATGCTGGTCCTTTGATGATTAATGTCTGTTCTTTGCTGGTTTATGCTGGTCCTTTGATGATTAATGCTGGTTCTTTGCTGGTTTATGCTGGTCCTTAGCTGGTTAATGTCTGTTCTTTGCTGGTTTATGCTGGTCCTTGACCAGCAACATGACCAGCATTAACCAGCAAAGAACCACCATAAACCAGCAAAGAACAGGCATTAACCAGCAAAGAACCACCATAAACCAGCAAAGAACCACCATAAACCAGCAAAGAACCACCATAAACCAGCAAAGAACAGGCATTAACCAGCAAAGAACCACCATAAACCAGCAAAGAACAGGCATTAACCAGCTAAGGACCAGCATAAACCAGCAAAGAACAGGCATTAACCAGCTAAGGACCAGCATAAACCAGCAAAGAACAGGCATTAACCAGCTAAGGACCAGCATAAACTAGCTAAAAACAGCACCAAAACATACCTAACCAGCATATGCTGTTTTTTTTTTTGTTGCGGAAAGAGTTTCAAACAAAGTATAAAACGGACAGTTCTGGTCCTTGATTCTGATTGGTTGAACCACATTTAAATGTGTTTCAAATTGCTCTACAAACACTCAACCTTTTTGTTGCAACCACAACTATTTCTGAGGAACTACAGTTAAGGTCAAAGGTTTTCACACAACCCCTGGCAAAAAGTTTGGAATCACCACACTTAGACGTTGTTCATCCATTTTTTTTCACTTCATAACAAATAAACAAATCACAGAAATGACACAAAACTATTTTTTGTTTAATAATTCAACATTCTGGCTATGTGAAACATACCTCAAACAAATGAGACTAAGCTCTTTTAATTAATGTAAAATTATTTTCCATATCAAGTACAGGAAATAAAGTATGGAATCATTCAATGTTGAGGTAGAAAATAATGGAATCATTAACCAAAAAATATTATAAATGAGTTGGATAATTTGATCGTTTTCTTCAGGCAGTCATCTTTATATATTTCATTAGAATAGCACAAGACAAAAGATCCAGCATCATCTTCTTCACTATTGCATATGTGTGATTCATCACTGAATATCACTTTCATCTAATCATCCACACTCCATGACTTCTTCTCTTTAGCCACTCTAATCTTTTTTTCTTTTGTTAATGTGTTAATGCTGGTTTTCATTTGGCCTTTCTACATGTAAATCTAATTTTATTCAGCCGGTTTTTTACAGTTATGTCACACATATCGACTCCTGTTTCTGCCCATTTGTTCTTCATTTGTTTCCTTGTGCATTTTCTATTTTTAAGGCAATTTGCTTTGAGTTGTCCATCTTCACGCTTTGATGTCTTCCTTGATCTGATCTCCATTTTGTTAATACTTACACCAAATTTTAGAAACAATTTCCAACTTAGACCCAACTTCTTTTGCCACACTCCATGATGGATTTCCATCTTGAAGGAGTTTTATCATCCTTTCCATCATTTCAACTGACAGCTTTCTTGTTGGGGGACACGTTTCCTTACAATTAGCCAAGTTCAACAGCTTGTTAACATCTGTGAGCACTCTCTTTTAACTGCTGGCTAATTAGCATTTTAGATATGTTCAGATATTTATTTCAGAAATACAAATTACAAGATGATTCCATATTTTTTTCTTCAGCATTGAATGATTCCATAATTTTTCCCCTACTTCTTTTGGGAAATAATTTTCCATTAATTAAAAGAGCTTAGTCTCATTAGTTTAAGGTATGTTTCACACAATGTTGAATTAATGAACAAAAATAGTTTTGTGTCATATCTGTGATTTGTTTATTTGCAATGAAGTAAACAAAAAGAGTGAACAACATCTAAGTGTGGTGATTGCATACTTTTTGCCAGGGGTTGTAGTTATTGCTTTTTCTTTTTGGTGAAAACCTGTATGATTACAAGCTAAACAGTAAAAAAGCAATTTCAATGTAATTCAATTGACTAAATTGAAATACTGTTGAAATTAAAACAGCATTTGTTGATTTGTCTTTTCTTTCATCAATCTTATTAGTTCATTTAAATGTTTGCACTAATGTTGTCCAGGTTACAAAACAATGAACCATGTACATCAAGCTGAGCTTAAACTGCAAAAACTAATGATTATTATGCTGCGTTCATGCCATATCGTAATTACTGTAATTTTGAGATGACAACAAATGACGTCCTACTCGGAGCTGTTCATATCCTCGGACTCTGAATTATGCCTTTACTATTTATGCAACACTATCAATGCCTAAACTGAGCCTATGTTGGTCAGGTGGTACACTGTAAAAATTTTCGTTTTTGAAAAATTGTGGAAACTGACAAATAAATATTGACTCAATTAATTGCTTCCCAATAATTATCCCCAAACAAAATAATGCATTGAAGTAATTGTAGCTGAAGGTCTGAAGTTAAAATTAAAAATATATATTCGCCAAACATATTAAAATGTGCTCAGCCAATCTACCAAGCAGAAGTGAACAATCTGATTTAGCTGAACAAGCTTTGCAGCAGAAAAGGCCAATACGCATGCGCATGAGAGAAACCATTGGTGGAGTGAATTCAAATTCCTGTGAGCGGGAGAACGAGAAAGCTGAGACGATGCTGAGGGCGACAGAACATCATTTACAGACGGATTTTCTATCCTTAAAGTTATGGTGAGTACTGAGCTTTGTATTTATTAAGTCATGAGTCACGTACATTACATTGTATTTTGCCGAATAACTGAATTCACGCCTTTACCTCTTGGGTAAGGTTAGGGGTGTGCGACATATAACGTTATCGTCTTTGATAATTTTGTTTTATCAATGTGGGCTTTCACATTATCCTGTATATCGCAAAAACCAAAAAACAAGCCTGACAGAGTGCACTACACAAATTCATTAACGTTATGTGTGATGAAGATTAAGTTAGACTAGTGAGGAAGCGCGTTTACAGTGCGTTTTGTCACTGCATGATTGATTAGTCTATTAAAATGCATGTAACGCTAGATTGAGCACATATGATATGATATGGGGAGGGGGAGAAAATATATTTAAGTAATTTCAAAATCAGTATCACGCGAAGAGTGCCACGTTTTCCGCCAAAAAGCCACATGATTGCAAATTTGATATTGGTTTTATACAACAGTTCAATAAACAAGAAGTTAATATTAAAGGACTTGCATTTTAGACACAACAATGCCTGTTTTTACTTTATTTCGCCAACTAGATGCAGTTTCATGAGCTCAGAATACCTTTTGTGAGAATTGTAATATTCAGTGGCAATACACTGAACATTGGTTGAAGTAATCTCAGATAAATTAATACATTTTATACTGTAGAAAATTTACTGTGTATTTATAATTTTAAAGTATTTTCATGTTATGTTGGAGATTTCATTAAAAAATAATTAAAATGTGGCAATGTATCATCATTTAATATTTTTTTTTTCCTTTTCTTTTGGTACAACAGGGAATAAACAATTCAGTAAGGTTGCTTTAGCAATAAATATTTACCGATATACATATTTGAATTAGGTAAAACAAAAAATGTATGCTACCACAATTGAAAATATTTAATTGGGCCAATAACATAGTTTGGTATACTTATTTGTTTTCAATTGGCTCAATATATTATTTCTCATTGAGCCAAAGTTAACAGACTGTTGCCACAATTGATAAAATTCAATTAGCAGAATATCCAATTGGGCCAATTGAAAAGTTTAGATG
>NC_133383.1:30089255-30128325 GCF_049309525.1 Garra rufa
TTCACTGAGGAATGAATCATTCATGTAGACTATAATTTCATTTATAAATAAAAATGTTCGTTTATCGTCACACACGGGTGTGAATGCAATCATAAAGTCAAAACTTAATTGGTAGCTAATTGTCAGGCGTGAAAAAATATAGCCCTAACCAGTTAATAATAGAATAATAATAAAATAATAATAGCCTAATAATAATAATAATAATAATAATAATAATAAAAATAAATGATAAGTGACCTATATGTTTTATTTATTGTGTATCGCTTTATCTTAATGACGTTGTGTAGACTATATGTTATTTGCCATATATTTAGCAAATATTGTGAACGACAATTATGCCAATAGTTTTGTTTTTATGATTGTATTTATGCCTGTGTGTGACCATAAACGATTTACAAATGAAACTACGTTAATGATTCACTGGTCAATGAAACACTAGTATTTATATAAGTTATCTAGGTAATTAGACGAAATAAAATTAAATATATGTTAAATTCAACATATAAACTGCATTCCAGTAAAAAATCCCAGTCATATAGCATAATCAAAGCTTTACTGGCATGTCCAGCATTTACAGTATCATTTACATTAAGAACGTGGAGTAAAGAGATCGAAATAAAAGGAAAAATAACGAATATAAACGAATAATACAAATATTACGGGAAAAATAGGATCAGTTAATGGACAAGATTGTGGGATGCATAAAATATTTCTTGTAGGGCCATTTTATTTGATGCACTTTATTTATTCATGATAAACTTTTGAATGCTCTCTACGTCGCGCACAGACAGCATTGCCTATTGTTAATATAATAATTTAATATTGTATTAATTTCTAGAATAATTGATACAATCATTTAACTCAAAATAAAATATTAATAAACCTATCTAATCGGGGGTATATGGTCACGCAGGTTTGTTTATGTACTTAACTCGTGGCCTCGAGAAATGCATGTCGTTCCCTCATCGTTGCATCTATCGTCTCACGACATACTGTAAGGATGTCGTTCCCACGGAATATCAAAGAGTACTGTAGAAGCACCGGGTTGAGGCGATTTGGACTACAAACCGGTTCTATTTGTAATTCACTGACCCATTCATAAAAACAGTTCTTCCTTCCAGATTGAATCAGCCGTGTTTAATACCTCCATTGAATAAATGACTTACGACTCACTCATTAAAACAGGAGCATGCTGTCATCTATTGGCAATTTAGTTTCACATTCAAAAGTGTCATTGTATTTTTTTTCTGTAATTTCATGTTTCTGTTCTAATTTCTTTTTTATTATTATTATTAATCTCATAATATTATTTATACACTGTAAGTGCAGTATAAATCTGCAGGAGCTCCGTGTAAAATATGCTATAAAACACCCTGCTTGTTTATTTCAAAGGAAGAGAATTAGATGCAATGTTTATTTTAGCGGCACAAACGGGCACAAATCGAGCACAAACGAATGGCACCTTTTGGGTAGATTTAGACGATATGGGGTGGAGAGTTACGTAATAGTCCCAAACAAGTATTTTCCCCTATTATATTTAAGAAGGGCTCGGAGATACCAGGTTTGTTTTAACGGCACAAACGGGCACAAATCGAGCACAAACGAACGGCACCGGTTTGGAAAGATTTGGACGACATGGGGTGGAGAGTGACGTCACTGCCCCGAATTGTTTTTGTTATTTCTAAGAAATGGAAATATATTTGACGTTCATTTCAACGGCACAAACCGGCACAAATCGAGCACAAACGAATGACACCAGTTTTGTGTGATTTAGAGGAACTGGGGTGGAGAGTGACGTCACAGCCCCGAAAATATTTTGGTTATATCTAGGGAAGGAAAACAGATACAGTGTTTATTTTAACGGCACAAACGGGCACAAATCGAGCACAAACGAACTGCGCCGGTTTGGAGCGATTTGGACAACATGGGGTGGAAAGTGACGTCATACGGTCAAAAAAATAATGTTTAATATCTTAAACAACAAACCAGCACAAACGTTCGTTTTTGCGGCACAAATCAGCACAAACGTAGCACAAACGAATGTCATAGTTTTGGTCATTATTTCTTTTTATGGGGTGCCAACTTCACGGAGGTGGTCAACCTGGCCTCCTCCAGAGCTTGAATGAGGGGCATAACATAGGGTCGGAGATCCTAAACCTTCTACTGCCATGCGTAAGGGAAAAAGGAAAGGAAGGGAGAATGTTGTGGGAGGTACTGTAATGATGGAACAAGTTTCTGGTTGCATTAGTCCAATACCTAGTCCGTCCAATAATTAGTCTGTCTAAAAATGTGAGTACGTGTTCTGTATTGTAAGGATCTATTTTGGCATGCCAGTGTAATGAGCCCATTCTGCATGATTGCAGCATATATAGTGATGTTCCCACGGCGTTGGCCCAGAACATTCAAAATAGCTTTGTGGTAAAAGATGTTTCTCCTTATTCCTATTACTGCAACTTACTGCCTTTTAATAGTGCTTACACCTTGATTGTTGAGTTTACAGTTAAGCACCTAAGTGTCTGCACACCTGATGGCCATGTTTAATCAATTGGTTCACATGTGTAGTATTTTGGAAAGCAGTGCCTTAGAAATCTACAGAAATGTCACTTCTTTGCCATTTTGTGTCTAATGTAGAGAAGTGTGTTTAGTGCCTTGCAAAACAATGTGCGTAGTGTTTTGCAAAAAGTGTGAGGCTGAGAATGTGCTTATAGTTGTGTAGATTTGGGCTGAGGTTTTGCTCCTTGGGTGTCAGGTTTCACTAACTGTGTGTTATTTTTAATTTTAGTGTGTAAGCAATCGTAAAAAACTGTAATAAGAAAAATATTTAGTTAAATAATTGTAGCACTCCATAGGTCCCCATATCTAGAGTGCTGTGGGTTTGTTACTGATAGAACTAATAGAAAGGAATTTCTCTTGGAAAGTTAGTTAAACTATTAACACTAGAACCGCCAGGGGTTGCTCTATACCTAAAACCACCATGCGGCTAAATTTTACCCACGCACATGAATAGTGTTTTAATATGGCTAAAGAGCATTTTATTTCACTGTATTATGCCACTGTCATAAAATATATGAAGTATATATATATATATATATATATATATATATATATATATATATATATGAAATAGTCATAACTCTATAGTCATTAGCTATATTTTTTTCAGTTTTTTTTGCCCTTTTTTTGTTTTCAAAACATCCAATATAAGATAAACAAGCCTGCACTGACAACTAGAATTAAAAGGAAGTAAATATATATTGTGTGTGCTAATATTATAGTTTAATGTCATGAATTAATATTTTAATATAACTATGCTATTTAAATTACTACAATAGCCATCGAGCAATAATGATTTGCCACAGTACATGCCTTAACTAATTAATTATTAATTTGCTTAGTTCTGTCATTTATAATTTGAATAAGAGAACAACATCCAAGAAACTTCAGGTAATCAAAAAATGGTTTTATTCATTACATCGTAGATCAGATTTTATTATTATTTTTCTTTTCTGGAAACGGTAGACTAGAATAAAAAGCCACACAGTAGCGTAAATAAATAATAATAATAATTAATTAATATAACATAGTTAGGCTATATCATCTAAATATGAATGTGTGTTGTGTGACTACTTACAGTCGCCTAGTTCTACACATTGCTCAAACGCAATTTGGGCAAACATTCATCACTTTGACTGTGCATTTCCCACAGACAGCATTCCGACACTTCAGACACTTGACAAACGTTTTATTCTGTTTGCATTGTGCCTTCACCATGCACGTCATTCTCCTCGGCTGATCTGCACCGTCCAGTGGCACATCCACGCGTAGTGCCACTTTGGATGCCATCCACTCAGCGCGCAGCTCCTGGGCCAGCTGAAGCATGAAGTCCCTTCTGGGGATGCTGTTCTCTACGCAGCTCCGGTAAAGCACACAGGCATTGATAGCAGCAAGATCCAGCAAGTTGTAAAATACCGCAACGGGCCACCTACGGGTGCCACCTTGAGACAGGCAAAGAAAGCAACAGACAGGAACAAAGAGAACATTGTGGCATTATAGCGGTTTCCTGGTAAAGGCTGTAATCAAGGCAGTGCTGCACTCACAAACTCTACTTTATCGGGCATTATAGGTTTCTAAAGGAGATGTTTATTCAACAAAGTCAACACCTTTTGGCACGGTCAGTTTTGATGTTATATCATAAATCAGTGTATGGCAAATCAAATAATAATAATAATAACCTTTGACTGAGAATTGACGAGCCATCTGGTCGAGTACATCAACACCAGGTTTCGTTCTATTGTAGTAAGTCACCGTTTCTGGTATCCTCTTGTTGTCTGCGGGGATGACTACATGCTGGTGTCGAGTGCTCAGGATGGTGACATTTCTTCGAGGCTTGCACTGATAGACAGTCAGTGTGATTTTATCACTTTTCAGTACCTTGGTACTGAACTGCTCCCCTCTCTCTTGCACAGAAGGTGGGAGCCCCCGCATATTCTTGTTAATGGTCCCCACCATGCTTGTATTTTTGTGGAGAAGCTTGTTGGCTAGTGGGATGGAGGTGAACAAATTGTCGGTGGTGACATTCCTTCCCTTACCAATGAATGGCTCCACCAGCTTCAGCACCACACTCTCGCCAAGGCATTGTGTAGCTGGTCTGCTGTCATCTTTGCCCAGGTAAGGAAAGCCATTTAACATGTATTTGGTGTCAACATCTGCTGCCAGCCAAAATTTGATCCCAAACTTATCTGGCTTGTTGGGCATGTACTGCGTGAATCTGCATCTTGCCTTTGTGGGGAACAGTTGCTCATCTACAGTGATGTCTGGCCCTGGTCTGTAGCACGCAGTGCAATTCTGTGTGAATCTCTGCCACACATCAGCCATGAGCGCGAATTTGTCAGTGGTCAAACGGCAGCGCCGGGTTTCCTTCCTATCAAAGCGCAGGAAGCGCATAATTTCCCTAAACCGGTTCCTTGACATTGTGGAAATGAAGAACATGTTGCCCCATTCCTCAGACCAGAAACTTTCAATGTCGATGTTTTTCCCGCAGTATGCACCCCTGACATAAAGTAGTGCAATGAATGCCTTCAGCTCAGCAAGTGACATATCCCAGGCTGTGTCATCAGTGGCTCTGCGGGCCTCAGCCACTGTGCACTCTCGTATGTGCTGCAACATCACCCTATCACACAAGCACAAAAAAGCTGTTATCTTATTCTTGGATGTTGCGTCTTGCGTGTGGTGTGGGGCCAGCAGACTCAGTGAGAATATTTTGGACTTGTTGTCTCCCAGTGCCTTCGCCAGATTTGAGAACAGTCCATACTGTGCCATCTTTACTGATCTCTTGGACCGGTGCTGGTGGCTCTGTGACACACACTAAAATTCAGGGACAGGGATTCAACGATTATTTACAAGATTAACCCACAGGCTACTTTAGCTGTTATAGGGAAATTTATATCTTTATTAGTGAAGGGTGAAACTAGGGGACCACCTGTGGTAGTCAGAAAAGTTACAGGCCAAAAGGCATAAAACAAAGCAGTGGCTATTTGCACTAAGTGAAATAGGAATAGTTTAGCAAAATACTATTTACAGTACACTAAAGGCAGTGCGATTTTTGAGGTCGTACAAGCTCGCACGCGATTTTTTTGGTTATCGGAGGAAATCGTCTCTTCTAGTATGGTCTGGGCTCGTATGGTGTGAGAGAAATTATGAGACGAGCAGAGTGCCTTATGAGCACTTCCCGACTTCACGATCATTTTTAAACAAAACTTCGGGAGCTGTCGGATTGAAAGCGTCACGTGTGTGCTGCTGAACGAGCTGATTTGTTGATCAAACTGGAAATGACCAATCAGAAGCTAAAGAATCAAAACCACAGAAGAAGAAAGATGAACATGGGAGCGCCACGGCGACTTTGGACTATGGAGAAAGAGGCAAGAACACAGAGCGCTGTATGATGTATCGAGCAGCATTTATCACAATAGGGTCATCCGAGATGACATTTTATAGCGGATCACCCAAGAGCTACATTTATCAGGTGAGCTGTCACCTATTGTTTGCTACAGCTATTGCTAGCTATAGTGGTGGCCAACTAGCCCCCTCGACGTGCATAATACTACTTACATACATTACAATACTGTCCATGTGATTGGCTCGGAAATCGTCAGGTTTTAAAATCGTGCCGTGTACCACCGCGTCTGTCACTCGTGACGTGTGTGTGGCCATACGGTCTTCCGACCGTCAGAATTTGCACCGTGTACGGCCGCCTTAAAGGATTAGTTCACTTTCACAACAACAATGCACAGATAATGTACTCACCCCCTTGTCATCCAAGATGTTCATGTCTTTCTTTCCTCAGTCATAAAGAAATTGTGTTTTTTTGAGGAAAACATTTTAGGATTTCTCTCTTTATTATGGATATGGATGGCGCCCCAAAGTTTGAACTTCCGAAATGCAGTTTAAATGCAGCTTCAAAAGGCTCTAAACTATCCCAGCCGAGGAGAAAGGGTCTTATCTAGAGAAACGATCGGTTATTTTAGAAACAAATTGACAATTTATATACTTTTTAACCTCAAATGCTCGTCTTGTCTCATCTCTGCGCAGCGCATGCAAAGTGTGTGTGATTCAGGTAAATACAGTTAGGGGGTATGTCTAAAAACTCCCATCTCGTTTATGTCTTCAATGTCAAAATCATCTTATGATGCTGTTTTTACCTTTTTTGTAAAAGGAGTTTGAGTTTCTTTGTATGTTCACTTTGAAAACACTATGTTGGTACTTTTGCAGCGATCTACCGCGATTTTGAAGTTAGGGAAGAAAACGAGATGGGAGTTTTTAGACGTACCCTAATGCCGAGTTCAGACTGCACGATTTTCAAAGCAATCGCGTCACAGATGTTTTCACACTGCATGACTATCTGGGGTAGCGTTCTGTCGCTGTGTTCACACTGCACGATGGATCGGCGACAGGGGGTTTCACACTGCATGACTTTACAATAGGAAGAATTGCCGACAACTTTGTCCGGGTCCACAAACTACGTCTCACAACCAAACACACGCGAGAAGTGACAAGGAAACAATGCGAGGTCAGGCCTGCAAGTTCTCACGTGAGACTGGTATTATTATAAAAAAAATGGTAGCCCGCAAGAAGTTTGTAATACAAATTGCATGTGCATTCATTTGTAGCGAAAAGAAAAGAAGCCGAAGCTATGCTTGTTGATATTGTGGTCTATACCTTCGTAACTCCTCCCCCAACTTCCCACGGGCCTGGATGTTGCTGTCTCATTGGCTGCAGGTAATCACCGATGTGATTTTCAGTCAGATCAGCTTTCACACGGCATGACTTTGAATCGCCAACAGGTCCAGATATTTAGCATGCCAAATATCTCACGGGTGTTGGCGACACGTCGGCGATTCTCTCAGATCGCGTCTGTGATAGTTCACACTGTGTGATTGTCACTCGCGTGAACGAGCACCGATTTGCCTGTGATTTCGGGCATTTGTCGGCGATTTCTCAAAACCTGTCGGCGAGTCAAAATCGGGGCTAAAATCATGCAGTCTGAACTTGGCATAACTGTATTTACCTGAATCACACAGAGTTCGCATGCACTGCGCAGAGATGAGACAAAACGAGCATCTGAGGTTAAAAAGTATATAAAATGTCAATTTGTTTAGAAAATAACCGATCGTTTCGCTAGATAAGACCCTCGGCTGGGATAGTTTAGAGCCTTTTGAAGCTGCATTTAAAGTGCATTTAAACTGCATTTCGGAAGTTTAAACTTTGGGGCGCCATCCATATCCATTATAAAGAGAGAAATCCTGAAATTCTTTCCTCAAAAAAACACAATTTCTTTACGACTGAGGAAAGAAAGACATGAACATCCTGGATGACAAGGGGGTGAGTACATTATCTGTGCATTGTTGTTTTGAAAGTGAACTAATCCTTTAAGAGAAAATATCCATAGATTCTATTTATATTTTATAAAAATAATTTTGCATCTAAATTGCAATATTAGGATGCCATTTATATAGTGGAAATAGTGTTAGATAGTGGCACCACTTTTAGACATTATAAACATTTTAAAACAGTATGGGGGACATGTGATTTTGCAGGACATGTGTGAGATAGATACATTTTCTACTGTTATGCTTTGTAAATACAGATTACATCCGCTGTCAAACGCACTGTTCAGAGCGCACACATGCAGGCGAGAGAAAGCGCGTCCTGTTTTGAGTGAAGAGAATCTACCTGCGAGAAAAGAGATTTGTGTTTGCTCATTCTGATGCCCCCGCTTTACAATATTACGCTCTAGATATTTGTCATTACAATAGCGCCATAGAAACCACCGCAAACCAACTAATAAAATAAGAAATTCCCATCTGAAAGCTGCATTGATTTTTTAAATTGGTTAAAATGAATAGAGAATATTGTGATTTTCCGTGTGCGCTCGACCATTTCCATCATGAATCAAAAAAACAACAACAACAAACCAATGAAAATGCGGGTGCAACGCAAAGTGGACAGATGTTCACCCTACACATCTTATCCACTGTATCATTTTTTTTCTTCTTTTACTAATTAGTGTAAATAGCCTCTGCCTCTCCGCAATAATAATAACTGTGGGAGATGACTAATGACAAAAAAATAAATTTACATCCAAAGTTTATTGATGCTCACCCTCTGTAACTGTAGTCCTGTCCTGAAGAATAGACTCAGTCAATCTCATTTTTCTCGGAGGCTCTGGATCGCTGTCAGACGAGTCATCAGTTGAGCCGACCCAGGATGCATCACTTATCTCCCCACCATCAGACTTTCCATCACTCATGTCATTTAGCGCTTGTAATACCTCTTCGGCACCCATGAATCGCCTTCTTTTATTCATTGTGATTGAGACTGATAACGGCTTATCCAGTGAGTGAAAGATGTTGCCTAGTTACGTGCATATATATTTTGTTAAGGCTAATTCCATATTATTGTTGCAACTTAAATGCATGATCTCATTAAAACAAATGGCCAGTGTGAAAGCAGGATATTCTCGGCTGCACTTGAAGGCAGGGTTAGTATTTGTCATGTGATCTCAACACTTCTGTCAAATGTCTCAACATTTCTACATCTGTGTGACATTATTCATAATTTCAGCTTTGAGAATAAAAACCAACCTGTTTGTTCCTCAGTATCTTCATGTTTGACTCTGAATGTTTCTTCAATCTTCATGTCTTCACTCTCCTCTTTAATAAACTCCATCTTTATAATAGTGTGTCATGTAGATCTCAGTTGCTCCTCCAGTTTTTCTCTGTTTGACCACTTTGTCCTGTTTAAGATGTGAACAATTAACAGAAAGAAAATCAATGCAAACTAAATCTCTGTGTGCTTCTCAATCAGCTCCTAGTTCACTGACTGTGGGTGCGAGTGAGAGTCAAAACACTGAAATTTTTCCAATAAATACTAACTGAACACAGAAAATAAAAGAACAGATAATTGCCCACAGTTACCATTTAGTTTTAATTAAGATTAAGCATTTAATGATTATATTGCGTTTAATATATTAAATTTAGAAACAGAAAATTGCAATTGTTTGTAAAAGTTCATTAAACATGTTTAGTTTGTTGTTCTCGTTGTATTTCCAGTGTTTTGAGCAGCAGATGTCGTCAGTGTGCGGTGATTCGAGTGATTCAAAAAAATGAATCATTTGTGAAGCGATTGATTCAGTTGAACTGGAGTTTTGAAAAGATCCGTTTCTCCATCACTGAATTAAATCCGTGTTTATCATCTGATTCAGTAAATACGGACCGAAATGAGACACACCTCTTCTGTTACTCGTGTAACAAAATGATCAATTACTTTTACAACGTTGGTAAAAACTATAAACTAGACTGACCGCGTTGTATCAATTTAAACACTTTATATTATTAAAACCACAAACCTTTCTTCAGCTGAAACAGACGCAGGAGCGCGGCACAGATCTATGACATCACAGCACCAGCTCAAAATAAAAGTCCTGTTCACACACTGATGTGTCTAAAAAAAGTGCATATGTATGTACAGGAAGAAACATACAAATAATAAAACATCTCAGGTAATTACTGTTAGAGAAATACATATTGAAATACATGGTGTTTAATTGTGTGCTGAAAATCACCTCAAGCTAAAGTATACACACACACACACACACACACACACACACACACACACAGTGGAGATTTAAATTAGAGAACCATCTAAAAACTCAAAATCTGAAGGAATATTAGCTGTGGGTATACCACTCCCAGCCGGCACATGACCGACCTTCAACGTTGAAATTTGGTTGAAATAAGGTCAGTTGTTGTTTCAACAGTGAAACAACGTTGATATGACGTTGAATGCTAAATGGTTGAAGATCAGTCAACACATGACCGAAATTCAACGTTGAAATTTTTTTGAAATTAGGTCGGTTGTTGTTTCAACGGTAAAACAACTTTAATAAAACTTTGAATGCTAAATGGTTATATATACCTTCAAAAGCAAGTGTTTAAATTAAAATATTAATAATAATAATATAATAATTAACAAGGTTAACTTATAAATCAACATATGATCGTGTCTTCAGCATACAAATAAATGTTTGCCTTTTAAATGATTATAAACATACTTCATGAAACTTATTTTAAAATATATGTGTATTTCTTAAAATATAATTATCACCAACAATAAAACTATAAATACATTTCGCTACCACATGCTGAAACAATTCCTATTGGTTGTTTTACCTTACTGCTTTGACCGAGATTGGTTCATCTGGCTGTCATTGAGGAAACTGACAGGTGAAACTGCGCAGCTTTAATTAATAATTAATTTAATTAAATTATTTTGTAATTTAAAAAAATTTGACCGTTACCGCATTTTTTTGTGAGGCTGTGAGCTGCATAGACTTTATGAGAGCTGCTGCTCACCGAAATTATTCAGTTTGTCCCGAATTATTTTATATTTTCCTGTTATATTTTTATTTTTGAGCGAATATGAATTGTGAGATCCCAACGGAGAACAAAAACCGGAACACAGAGGAAACGTGAGCTGCGAGTCTCATTTACATTTTAATCCTATAATAACAGTCCTAAAGATGACATACTTTATCTTTCTTTTCTGAATATCATATAACGGCAAATGTCTTTAATTCAAATGAATTTAGATTGTTTAAACTTTAAAGGAATGGTTTAAAACGAAAAACAGCTTTTTAAGAAAATTTCAGTAAACCATTTATTCTTTCCCCTTGTAGAATCATTAAGGATCCAGCTTATTGGCAGTTTGGGTAAGGAATTGTTTATCTGCTACTTTGCACTGTCACTTCTGGTAGAGATTCATTGGTCTTTTGTTATAAGTTTATTTAATGTAATACAAATGTACTCAGTATGATTTTACTTGTTTCACTAAGTATACTGCTTAGTTAGAATTGTGATTAAAACCATGTTAAAAAATATTGTACAAGATTTGATTTGTATGTTTTGTATGTTGAGTGTTTTGAATTTCATTTTATGAAATTTTATTTTTGGTGTTTTTGTTCATGCAGGACGGTACAGAAAGCACATACGTGGGGGAGAGAGGAGGGGACAGCATCAGAAAGGACACAGAGCTGGGACTCTTTCAAAGATCACCCGAAGCACAACCATGATATATGCACAAGACTGTTGTTTTTATCAGAATTTGAAGAAACATTTTGGCTTAAAATAATAAATACATTTCATTTAAGGTATTTCCTGCGTTAAGAATTTTAAGGCGATTGATATTTGATCCCTTCACCACGACATGGTTTCTGTTGCAGGTTCCAGTCTTTTACCCATTTCCACTGCACAAATGTACACATCTCTTATAATGAGACACATTTGTAAACCTATTTTCACAGAACCATAGTTAACCACCAAATAACAGATCAAGTGGTTTTAGTCAAAAAAGGTTTCTCTTGTGCAGCGCAAAATATGCATGTTATTGCACAAAAACTTTGAGTCTTTAACCTTCTGGGGTCTAGGGATTTGGAGAAGTTTAAACCCTGACATCTGTGTGTTTTTTTTCACAGGGTTTCTGCAGATATGAACAAGTGAAATTTAAGACTTTTTAAGACCTTTCTAATACCACCTTATATGAAATTTAAGACCGAAACCTGTAATGGAAATAGATATTATATTACATGCATATATGTAATATTTAATGTGTTTAATGTAAAAAGTAAACACAATTTCATGGCTGTCATAAATTAAATTTATTACTACGATATACAGTGAACTTTTCATATCAGCAGATACTATTCCACACAAAATATCCCCATAAAAGTACCACTAGAAATATCTGATGTAAAAAAAAAAATTCTGAAGAAATATTTTCATCAGTGCACTATTAGCTTTTACATCTTAAATCTGCATATTTGATTTACCTTTATAAAGGCCTTTTTTTTTTTAAATGTATGCATTAACTTTGAAATTTATTTTATGAATTTATCAATAAATTCTAAATGGCTGTTAGCAGTGAGATTACACAATTTACACTGCAAAATTAAAAGTGAGATTAATGTTTTAAATACATTTATTGATTTATAAATATATACGTTAGAAATGTTGGGTGTGGAGGCATACTTTTAAACACACTAAACTACCAGCAGGTGGCGGTAAGTCACTTCATGAGCGAGTTATTTCAACTGATTCGAGCAAAACGCTGAATCATAGCAGAACGTTGCTAGGAGAATGCTTCTGCTGCGATCCTTGCTTGGAACTATTTTCGTTGGTGAAACAGAACAAAACAGTAAATATTTTGTCTAATAAGTAACTACTTGACTAACTACTTGTTTATTGAGCTACAATTAATGTAACATTTGTAATTGTGAGAAATATTCAGCAAAAAGCTCACTTGTTATATTACTGAACTATATCATGCTATAAATAAACTATACATTTGAAATTTTTACCTCAGTTTGTTTCTTTAGAGTGCTGTTACATTCATTTGTTTTAAAGTATGTCACAAATAGACCAGAAATACACTATCCATTATCAATTTCTGTTTACGTTGAATGTATTAAAATATGAATCTTTCTTGCCTTTCGATGCTTCGCTAGTTGTTTTTGTCACTTCAGTTTTAATCAGGCAGTTTGTTCGGTCGGGCAAGTAAAAAAAAAAAAAAACATTTTAAAAGTATCTCCAAGGCTGGCGGTCAGCTAGCTCGGCCTATATTTATTATTATTATTGAGAACATTATATATAGAAAAAGGTATTTTGACCTGTATTCTGCTACTGCGATTCTGTATGAAGACGCAGTAACTTCCGCAGGGGGAGAAAAAAAATCTACAGTTGTTAGCAACTGGCCTTAGCCAAGCCCTATATTCAGTTTTTTCAAGCTAAGTATCGCTAAACTTGCACTTCCCCATAGCTAAAAAGTTAAATCCATTTTACTTCTGCGGTACAATCCGAGAGAGACTCGTGCCAATAACAGAAAGCTGATTGGGCTATAGACCTTTCTCACAACTTCCATATTTTGCACCGGAAATACGCAATTGCTGTGTAAACCTATTTCCGCCCCAGTATGCCGGTAACCAGTTAAACAACAAAGATGGCGAAAACATCGAGCAAGATTGTTTGTAACATCAAGACCACGACTGTTATATTGCTTTAATAAAGTTGTACATGTCCTCTATACTATCCATACATAACCTTATAACCCTAGTCCTCGGTCTAAGTGGACACACTAGTAATTTGTTAGCCTGATTGCTCTCTAACGTTAGCTACGTTACTTACCTTGAAAGTTATGGATAAACGGGACGTTCTAAAACGCTTAAAGTTTCTGTCAAACCTTACTTGGAACAAACACTAACTACTATCAAAAGAACGAGCCCTTATTCCACAGATAAAGTGAATAATATCACGTTAAGCGTTTTCTCCCCCAAATAAGCCCATTATAAGGAAAGAGTTTAACGTGGTTTACGTATCTCAACAGCCAGTACCGCCGCTCCCTATACGCAGAGTACGCAGTCTGCGTAGGGCACCAACTCCCAGGGGGGCACAATCCCAGCTGCTCGAAAAAAAAAATCGTTTTTATACATTATAATAATAAATTAATATTAATAATATACATATACAAATAAACAAAAATATAAAAATATAAACGTATATATTGCATTTTTACGGTGAACGCAGAGTAGGCTAAGCACACGTGATGACGCGCGTGCCCTCACCTCTGTTACGGCTGCCTATTTGGCCAAAAATGATAATAACTGATAAACAATATGCCTGGTCCTGGAAAGAGACAACAACAGTCCGGCGCCGAGAAACGGAAAAAAAAAAAAAACCCAAGAGGAAGCCCGTGCATCACTTTCAGGTACGTTCATAATCCTGTGAAACTTTATTTTATTCTGTCAACGTTAATAATGTGTTTTAATGTCGGTAATAATTTCACGACTAACGCATCTTTCTTAATATCAATACAAGCAGATCTAAGTAATTAAAATGACTTAAAATGCATTATATTAAAACACAGAGGCAATTATGATTATTGATTAATAATGACCATATGGTGTCATTAAATAACAGTGTTAAAATACATAATCTAATACAAAATTAACAGTTTACTTTACAATTTTAATAGAAATGCCTGAAAAGGGCACCAAAGGCATGATGATCGAATTCCTTGTTTAATATTGACCAAACATTTAATTAAAATATCCACATAATCTTTCCTATCATTTCCTCAACAAAAATATGTGGACATCATAACCCTTGTCTGTTTTATTGTCAAAGTCTGCTTTATTGTCAAAACTGCCACATGCACAGTGCATACAAGAGTTTTGAAATTTTGTTTCTCTCACACCCTTGGTGCAAACAGGTAAAAACACAGAATAAAAATATATTTAAAAAATACAGACAAATACAAATATTATATATTCTATAAAACACAATTTACAAGCATGGATATGATAGAAAGTTAGATAAAAAGGCAGATAACCATGGTTTTATCAGAGTAAAACTGCTTAATTTCTGCTTTGATTCTGTGACTATTAAATCAATCAGACAACTGTATTAATAAAATCATAGTCATTGGAGGTAACTCTTTGTTGTTGATAAAACTGTTTTATTACACCACTCTTGCTATTTTGCTCTTTATTTACCTTCTTGACCAAAAATAACTGTTTATTTAAAAGTGCACTCAGTAATTCTTCAGATAATATCTTCTGCTTCATTTAATGCAGGGTCAATGCTGAAATTTGTTACAAAAGAGGATGAAGTGGTACCATCAAGCACTGATCCAGAGGGACTTAGCAGCTGCACAGTCACTGATGCAGGATGTAGCACTGAAGCCAGTCCATCAACCAGCTATACAGATGTGGTGGTCACAACTGCACACAACCTACCCACAACTGGTGACAACCTACAGTCTGGGAGTAGTTCTATAATCATAGAGAAACCGTCACTCATTAAAGAAGTAGAAACTGATGTGGTGTCCCCTGTGAGTGCTCTGCAAGTTGATCCTTCTCTCTGGCCGTCTCGTCTAACAGATTCTGATCGCCTTGAAATTGTACAGAGAGGACCATTTAAAGTAGAATCTGATTTTTCTTTCCCTAAAGACAAAGATGGACGAGGTTTTAATAGTTTGCAATGCTATCGCATACTCACAAATGGAGAGAAGGTGTTAAGAAGTTGGCTTATTTATTCAAAGCAGAAAAACTGTGTGTTTTGTTTTGCTTGTAAACTCTTCAGTACCAAAGACACAAACCTGTCAAGGGAGGGTTTTAGTGACTGGTCCAACCTCAGCAAGAGTCTCAGGAGTCACGACAATGCCTTAGACCACACACAATCCATGTTGAAATGGAGGGAACTTGAGATGCGTCTAAAGAACAAGAAGACAATAGACCATCAAGAATTAACTCTCTTAGAGGCAGAAAAAAAAAGGTGGCGTGATGTCCTCACACGATTAGTCAGCATCACAATATCTTTGGCATCCCGAAATCTTGCTTTTAGGGGCTCCTCAGATCATCTCTACGAAGCAAACAATGGCAACTTTCTCAAGGAAGTCGAGCTTCTTGCACTGTTTGATCCTGTGATGGAAAATCATCTGTCGAGAGTCAAGGACAAAAGCACTCGTACACATTATCTTGGACAGCAAATCCAAAATGAGCTGATACAGCTTATAAGTGACAAAATACTGAAGACCATTGTGTCCAATATTCATCAGGCAAAATACTATTCAATTATTCTTGACTGCACCCCGGATACAAGTCATAAAGAACAAATGTCAGTCATATTGCGGACTGTGTCCTTGGAGCCAAAGCCAGAGGTTAAAGAATACTTTTTAGGATATGTGGAGGTCTTCGAAACCACTGGCTTGAACCTGTCAAATGTGATACTGGACAAGCTTCAGGAGCTTCAGATTCCTTTTGAAAATTGCAGAGGACAGGCCTACGATAATGGTGCTAATATGAAAGGTAAAAGTCAAGGAGTGCAAGCGAGACTGCTAAAGCAAAACCCAAGAGCTCTGTTTGTACCTTGTGGAGCACATTCAATGAATCTTGTGATAGCAGATGCAGCAAAGGCATCTAAGGATGCTGTTGGCTACTTTGGTTATGTGCAGAAACTCTTCACATTCTTTTCAGGAGCTACACAACGATGGAACATCTTGTTGAAGCATGTCCATCTCACATTGAAGTCTTGGAGTGATGTAAGATGGGAAAGCAGACTGCAAAGCATTACAGCTGTCAGACACCAAGTGAAGGAGATCAGAAATGCTCTTATTGAGGCAAGGCAAGCTGTGAATGATCCAGTTGCCAAAGTAGAGGCTCAAGCCCTTGCAGAAGAAGTGGCTTCATTTAGGTTTCTGATATGCACTGTTGTATGGTTTGACATCTTAACACATATTAACCAGGTGAACAAGATGCTTCAGTCCAGTTCAATGCAACTGGATGTTGCTGTTCGACTCATTGAGAGTGCAAAACATTCTCTCATGAAATACAGACAGTCTGGATTTGTGGATGCTCAGTCAACTGCAAAGGAACTCTGTGAAGCCCTAAACATAGAGCCTGAACTTAAGGAGAAAAGGCTGAGAAGCACTAAAAGGCATTTTGCCTATGAGGCTGCAGATGAGCCTATCAGTGATGCCCTCAAAAAGCTTGAGGTTACCTTTTTCAATAGTGTTGTGGACTCTGCTTTGGCATCACTTCAAGAGAGATTTGAAATTTTCACTCAGGTCAAAGACAGATTTGGAGTTCTGCTTGATTTCAGCCAAGTTCAAGGGATGTCAAAAGAGACTTTACAGAAACACTGCACTGAGGTAGAGAAGACATTGACTGCAGTGGAAAAAGGAGGTTCTGATATTGATGGCCAAGAGCTAGCTCAAGAAATCGTAAACCTTCCACAGTTGCCACCACTCACAACGGCTCTGGAGATGCTATCATTTCTCCATGACAACCACCTACAAGAGTTGTACCCAAATCTCTGGATTGCTCTGCGCATAGCAGTGACGCTCCCTGTAACTGTTGCCTCTGCTGAGCGAAGTTTTTCTAAAATGAAGCTCATCAAAACGTACTTGCGCTCATCTATGGCACAAGAGCGCATGAGTGGTCTGGCAATTGTCAGCATCAACTCTGAATTAGCAAAGGCTTTATCATATGAAGAGCTCATTAACGACTTTGCCTCAAGAAAAAGCAGAAGTGTGCCTTTGTAAATTTTGAACTTTGGAAAGCTCCAGCAGATGACAGACAGTGTTGCTTTTATTTCAGATTATTATTGTTTATTTTATTTATTATAAATGTTTTATTGAAAGTGTAATTTTAGTTTGTATTTTTTGCTGTAGAGCTACAATTGATTTATGTATTTACTTTTATTTGAATAAAGTTCTATTTTTGGCCCCTATAGTAGGTGTTTTTTTTATTTTTTTATTTTTACTTCCGTAATATTTGGGGGAGGGGGCACAAAATAAAATTTCTGCTTAGGGCACCCATTTGGCCAGCAGCGGCCCTGTCAACAGCGACCAGGGAAAACCAAACTTCTGGTAAATTTTTACTTATAATAAATACTTGCTGCTGTCAAAAGAACGAGCTCTTATTCAGCATATAAAAGTGATCGCCCCCCATAGAAGTCCATTATAACAAACCATGTTAAGCTTTTTCCTGTATGGAGTTCTATAGGGAGAAAAGCGTGATATTATTCACTTTATACGCTGAATAAGAGCTCATTCTTTTGACAGCAGAAAGTGTTTATTATAAGTAAAATTTTAAGCCACGTTAAGCTTTTTTTTTTGTATAATGGACTTCTATGGGGGGCGATCACTTTATATGCTGAATGAGAGCTCGTTCTTTTGAGAGCAGAAAGTGTTTATTATAAGTGAAATTTAACAGAAGTTTGGTCTTCCCTGGTCGCTGTTGAGGTAAGTTAAACCAAGCTGTTTCCTTACAACGGGCTTCTATGGGGGAGAAAACGCTTAACGTGATATTATTCACTTTATCTGTGGAATAAGGACTCGTTTTTTTGATAGTAGTTAGTGTTTGTTCCAAGTAAGGTTTGACAGAAATTTGGGGTTTCCTGGTAGTTTTTTTACGTACATTAAGCCACGTTAAGCGTTTTAGAACGTCCCGGATAAACTCTTAGTGGAAAAATTTATATGTTCAGTACTTCCAAAAATTCTCAAGACTAACAATTACTCTGAACAACTTAAGGTCCAGGTCCAGTAATGCAAATGAATGTGCTTAATGGTAAAATTACAAACTGCACAAGTGTGTATGGTGTTCACTAGTGTAATTTATTCTGAGTTCGGATTAATAGTCTGTGCTGTAATGGCTTTATTTTATCTTGTCAGACTGATTGTGTTTTAAGAGCCAAACTTGCACCACAATATGGCAATACTCCACTTTTCAGAGGTTTAAAAGTGAGGCAAATGGATCATAAAGCACCTGTCAGTCATATTAGAGAAACAGCCAATGCAGGCACACACTGTTTACCCAATTATGCAGCATTGCCCATATGGAGGGCCACTAGAGGGGATGAACACAGAGGGTGGGCCGATTCACTGAACTAAGGCCAGTAACTTTGATCCCATTGCTGAAAAGGAAAAGTTCCTCTGTGATTCTTGACATCTGTAGCTTGTTTTAAGGAGTTGGATCATTTGTGCGCTATTGTAACTTCATGGCTGTTCAGTGGTGATGAAGTAAAATGCAGTGTGCTCTGGAGCGCGTGCATGTGTGCAGTGGATGGACATAACGATCGCGGGGTGCGGGTGCGTGCGCAGCGGCTCCGGTTCGCTCTCCTCCGGCTCGACATGTTAAATTCAAGTACGTAAAAAAAAAAAACAGTACTCTTATTTAAAATTCTTTGTTTTATTGAATCCAGTTTTTCTGAACTCCTACATATTCATAGTTATCCCTTAAGAATATTAATGAGCATTTGACAATAATCATGTACATCTGCACCACCCCCCATGAGATGGCTATCTTTTAAAAAAGAAAAAAAAAGGCTTATCTTAGTATTTTTATCTTGTTTCTAGTCAAAATTTCTAAAAATTCTTAAATTAAGGCGAGACACTGCCAGTGAATAGGGTAAAAAGACAACTAATAGTTATCGCCTTACTGACCCAGTTGATCGATTACATTGATAATATGAAATATGTTTATTTGCATACATTTCTAGTCCAGAAATCTAAACACTGGATGAAGTCAGTTTCAAAATTCTTGTTTAATTTTTTGACATAGTGTCAAATGCTTTTACAGAGGGAATTTGGGGTATATCATTTCATCACTCCATAATTCAGGAAAAAACTTTGAACAGACAAAAAACATGTATTTCTTACCATTTTGGGGAGAAAATGTTGTATAAAATCAAGCTAATATGAACAAATCCCTCTGTAAAAACCTTCAGGATATAGACAGAATACAAATGTAAAGTGTGGTGTGTGTAAGTGCTGCTGAAGTGGAGATTTATGGCTCAGTGTAGGTGAAAAAAACTCTTGGCCTTAAAAATATGTATTGTAATTGAAATCTATTGATACAAACTTAGGAATTTGTAGAGATTTTCACTAGAATCAAGACAAAAATACTAAGTAAGATGCAGCCACTGTTGTTCAAGAACATCCAATCAAATGTGAAGTTAAAGTTAATTAGTCAGAGCAGCTGTAATGGTTCTTGATTAAAGGGGGTGTGGTTGATAACGACTATTCATTTGCAGAGTATAAATAGCAGTCCAAGGCCTCCTGAAACTATGCACAGTTGTTTAGTAATGGCAGGAAAGTGGCATTTATGTTATTTTCAAACACTATGTGTTTTGGCTTGTTCTTTTTGCAGTGCTCTTCCTCAAATGGGTTTTCCAGCTCAGAATCCTCAAGCTCTGATGTTCCAGCCGTCTGACCATCGGTTTAAACAGTCAGCTCAACAACAATCTGCTCAGCAGGTTCCTCAGAAGTTTCAGCTTCAGCAGCCAGTGAAGGCTGAGCCTGTTGACAAATGTGCTGTAGCTGATTATGAGCAGATCCAATGTGGACAACCTGGTATCAGTGGTGCTGAGTGTGAGGCTATCAACTGCTGCTTTAACGGACAACAGTGTTACTATGGGAAAGCAGGTAAGAGTTTCGAATCTGATGAAATTTGGTTAATGTTTGTTACCCACATTAATCTACTCTTGTATGTCATTCCAGTGACTGTCCAGTGTATTAGAGATGGTCAGTTTGTGGTAGTGGTGGCTAGAGATGTTACGCTGCCTCGACTGAGTCTGGATTCGGTCCGTCTAGTGGGTGGAAGTGAACCACCTTGCGCTCCTGTGGACTCTACACCTTTCTTTGCTATATACCAGTTCCCTGTCACCGCATGTGGCACGAGCATGATGGTGAGGAGATGCTTCTGGCTTTATTCTGCATGGCTTATGATGGGCTGGATGCCAACAGTGTTCATATTTGCAGGAGGACAGTGGATATGTGGTGTATGAAAACAGAATGACCTCCTCGTATGAAGTAGGCGTTGGTCCGTTTGGTTCCATCACGAGAGACAGCCATTTTGAGTAGGTGACTCATACCCTTTATCTTAAGTACCATCTCTGACAAACTCTACAAGTTGACCGTTTGTTGTCCAGGCTTCTCTTCCAGTGTAGGTACTCTGGTACTGCTGTGGAAGCTCTGGTTGTGGAGGTCAACAGTGTTCCTGCACCTCCACCAGTAGCTGCTCCTGGACCTCTCAGAGTGGAGCTTAGACTGGCCAATGGCCAATGTGTCACCAAAGGTTGCGCAGAAGGTAAGACTTGTCTTCAGTCTTAAAGTCCAAGTTGCAGTGGACTGTGGTTAAACCCCAGTGTTCCTCAGGGGATGAGGCCTACACGTCCTACTACGGTGCTGCTGATTATCCCGTCACGAAAGTCCTGCGTGAGCCTGTGTATGTTGAGGTGCGCATTCTGGAGAGGACTGACCCCAACCTTGTCCTGATGCTGGGACGTTGTTGGGCGACATCAACCCCCAGTCCACTCAGTCTACCCCAGTGGGATCTTCTGATTGATGGGTGAGTCTACCGACAGTCTTTATCCAGCTAGTCTGCTGTTAGGAACTCTCTAACTGCCTCTTTCCTCTTCAGATGCCCTTACTATGATGACCGTTACCTGACCGCACTGGTTCCAGTGACTAGAGCGTCTGGTCTTCAGTTCCCAACCCACTACAAGCGCTTCGTTGTCAAGATGTTCACATTTGTTGATCCAGCATCACTGGCTCCTCTGCAGGAAACCGTATGCTCTCAGCTCTTCCTGAACCCCTAATATTACTCTTTAATGGATTCTATGGCTTAACCCTTTTCTCTTTCAGATCTTCATCCATTGCAGTACAGCGGTGTGCCATCCCTCTTCTGGCTCCTGTGAGCAAAGCTGTGGCAGGAAGAGTAAGTGCACGCAGTAACTATTTCCACTTGATTTGTGACTTCATGGCCTTTCTCACTACTTTTTCTCCTTTTTAGGAAGAGATGTTGCTGTGAGGACCTCCACTATTGGACAAACTGTTTCCAGTGGAGAAGTGAAATTGGTTGTATGATTGAGTTGTCTTTTAATAAACCATGTAGAACCTTACACTGTCTCAGTGTTTCATGCCAAGCTACCTAAAGTTGCTCGTTTATTTGCTATGTTAAGATCAATTGTGACTCCAAATCTACCTTCAGTCATTTGGTGCATCAACCATTGGGCCTGTTTTGGTTCACAAAATTTGTGTTCTCAAAAGGTCTTCTAGACCCCCTTCCCTTAAGATCTGGTTCAGTTAGGGTGACCAGATGAGATTGGTTGAAATTCGGGAGGGGGGGGGGGGGGTGTGAATTTCATGTTTTTATTAATATAAATAGTCTACATATAGAAGTAACATTAGGCATTTTTATACTTCAAACTGAAGTTAATGAACCAATCATATTTTTATTAACAAGTACATATGCATATAAATTGATATAGCCTAATACGTAGGCTATAGAAGTATTATTTTGAACCCGGTGCCTCGCCCTCGACCGGTCTGACTTCACGCGACTTCTGCCTGCACTTTCAACTGTCCTAACGATGCTGCAACTTGCGCTCTCTTCATCTACTCCATAAAGCAAAAAGGTCGTATTGTCTTTGTGCATATAGCCTAGATGAATTATATAAATTAATAGAAACAATATAACTTTAAATTCACACTTGAGCTATATAGCCTACCGAGGTTGTGGAGGCTCGACATCAGCATATTTTGCAGAGCTTTTCACTGCTGCCAGCACTCCCGTCTTTCCCAGGATGTATTTATGGAACTCTGCACAAGTCATTAAATTTATTTTTACTTTGATTTTGCTGCGGACCAGTTTAATTTTCGGGACAGCAGCTTAGATTTCGGGACTGTCCCGAATTTTTCGGGACGTCTGGTCACCCTATTTATATCCTTTATCCAATTTGTTCCTCTTTGTGATGGAGTTTTCCTCCACGACTCTTATCAGGTCGGCAAAAGTTATCTTTGGCAAACCAGTGAGGGAAGTTGTGTAGACTCTCTCCATTTTAATTTTAAATTACCCGGCTTTCTGCTGTGTTGACATTACACAGGAAGTCTGCATACCCTGCGATTGCGTATTTCCGGTTTCTGTGAAAAAGGTCTATTGCATGTTGGTCTCATTTGTAGTTTAAATACAGCAAATTATATTTGGAATAGTGAAATAAAGAACTACAACACCACGGAAACAACAAAAAGAGAATTTAAATGAGCTTTAGAGGTAGCGTTACATGGACATCGGATAAATCGGATAAATAAGGCCTAAAATTTTGATTTTTAAATTTTAGACTTTTTAAGACTTTTTAAGACCCCGCGGAAACCCTGTTTTCAGTATCTGAAAAAAATACACTACGAGTCAAAAGTTTTTGAACAGTATTTTTTTTTAATTAAATCATTTCCTTCTGCTTTATAATATTTGTATTTAAAATATTTTAAAATGTAATTTATTCCTGTTACTCCAGTCATCAGTGTCACATGAAATTTTAGAAAACATCCTAATATGCTGTTCAAGAAACATTTATTATTATCAATATTTAAGCAGTAGATTTTTTTTTTTCAGGATTCTTTGATGAATAGTAAGATCCAAAGATTAGCGTTTACTTGAAATAAAAAGCATTTGTAAAATTATATACCATACTTCAAAACTTGTATTTAGCAAGGATGCTTTACATTGATCAAAAGTGATAAAGACATTTGTAACATTCCAATAGATTTCTATATCAGATAAATTGTCATTATACTTTAAAAAAGCTTTATTTTGTTTGTTTATTTAGGTGCTCTGGATGAGGCATTAGAGAAAATAAAGGAGCTGGAGGAACTGGTTTCAAGCCTTACCATCTCACGATCTTTGCTGGATAGATGGTGTGTGTCTGATGAAGACTTCAGATATTTCACGAGGTTCTCAAACAAAAACATATTTTTCGTTTTCTGGAGATCTATTGAGCCCTCTGCTTCCAAAATTGTGTACTGGTCCAAAGCCAAGAGGATTGGAATTTCAGCTGTAGAGAAGGAGGTTGTGAAGCCAAGCCCCCAGCACAAAATGCAGCTTATTGATGAGTTTTTCATGTTTTGTTTGCGAGTCGCTGTTGGTCTTAGAGAGTTTTTGCCGAGGTATTTCAAGCGAGCACTTCTACAGTGAGCCGAGTTATAATAACGTGGGCAAACTACTTATATCTTGTGTTGGGATCAGTTCAAATCTGGATGTCCCGGGAGCAGGTGAGACGGACGATGCCTGTGAAATTTCAGCAGTACTGCCCAAATGTGAGGGTCATCATTGATTGCACAGAGTTCAGATGTGAGTGCCTAGAGGCAATTACCCTCCACTCTGAAACATTCTCAGCCTACAAGAGCCATACCACCTTTAAAGCTTTGATTGGAGTGACACCTTGTGGTGCAATCACATTTGCGTCAAAGTTATTCACTGGCTCTATCTAGGACAAGGAGTTGACAAGGCAGTCAGGAATCTTGTACTTACTGGAGCCAGGTGATGAGGTCATGGCAGATAAGGGCTTCCTCATTGGAAAGCTGCTGGAGGATGTTAGGGCAAAATTAATCATCACCCCTTTCAAGCACAGAGACCAGTTTAGCAGAGAGGAAACTGAGAGAACCCAGGCCATTGCCAGACTCTGCATACAAATTATTTGTGTACTAAATCTCTGGCTGTCTCTCTCTCTGTCAAGATCCAGGGGGCAAGCATGGATCCAGATCCAACTCCTCCCACCTTACAGATACCTAAACCTTCCTGTCTCCACCTGATCCCTAATCCCACCCATCTCCACCCCTAAACCTACCATAATCTCCACCCCCTAGATGTGGAACCAACCCAGCCCATGGATCTTGTGTTCTGCAGTAAAGGGCTACTCAAGTAATTTCTCTAATTTTCATTTTCTATTTTAGTATTTTGATCAATGTTCTTATTAACTGTGGCAAAGTATTAAGTAGCATTAATAGATCACCTACACACATTTAAAACACACATTATCTTTGTTTCATTTAACAGAAGCTTGTCCTAACCTAGCCTACTTTGTGACACTGTGGTCTATCTTCTGGTAAGTTCGAGTTTTTGTTACCCTTTTCAGACAGGATTTTAAGTTCCATTATTTTGTATGTCATTTTCTGGATCAAATGTTAGAAGTTAAGATTGTTTTATTTTGATTTGGGAAAGAAAATCATCAAACTTTTATTTAATAAAATTTTTAACAAACTAACTCTCTTTCCTTTTCTTTTCTTTTACCTGCAACAGCATCTGTCAGATTTTGAACACACTGACTTGACTGTCATTGACTCACCTTTCCATCTTGGGAAAAGTAAGTTTCAACAATATCATAAATCTTCTTACCATAAAATTATTAATCTAAGTTGAATCACAAGTTATAGAAGATCCTAAAGTCTATTGCAGTGAACTAATCCTCTGATTTTTTTTTTCTTCAAACTAAATAACTATATAACATAGAAATATAATATAATAACAACATACAATAGAAACATAATTTTGTCTATTTTCTCCCTAGCAAAACGTGAATGTATGTGCCAAAGTAGAATTCATCAGCTTTGGCCTTGATTTCTTGGATCAGCTAATTATCTCTCCATACTCTTTCCACAGTGAAGTCACCCCTAGTATGTCACCAGATCACACCAAGCTAAGCCAGTGACCATCAGCTGACCCTGGATTTGCCAGTGGTAGGTGTGTGATTTTCTTAGTTTTGCTTGGCCCCCAACAAATTCAGTGTGTGATGCCTCTCCTATGTCTTTTACATCAGGGCACTTAACTTCTACAAGGCCATAGGGAGGGTCTTCATTTGGGTCTTCCACCTTGCCATCTGGACTAGCACCAAGGTGTGGCGCTTCAGGGTGGATGATGAGACCGCATGGACGAACATTCACACTGAAGGTCTCAGCATAGCGGCGAAGAACCACTGGCTCAAGTTCCACTCCTCGACGCATTGCATTTGTCTGGGGGGCACCTTTGATGATCCGGCCAGCAAGTGTTTTTGCCGTGGATTCTGACCTCACATTAGCAGCTTCATAGAACTTGCTTGCTGTAAGCCGGAGACGACGCATGCTAAACCAGAGTGGGCTTTTGGATCGATCCTGTGTTCCCTCCTCAATAATCACTGACATTTCAGGTGTCACCTCCAGGCTCTGCATATGCATATCAGCCCAGCTGCCAAGGACAAAATGATATTGTGGAAGTGTGTATTGTGGGACAGGTAATGAGGGGAGTTCTGGTGCATTTGGATGGGTAAACACATGCGTTGGCTGCACAGCAGGGCACTGGTAAGAAAGCAGTGAACCTTTTGGGACCTCTCCAAATTTTGATGACTCCATGGTTACAGCAGACATCCCATCAACAATCTTTGCTATAAGTGGTTGAGGTCGAAGGGGAATGAGGGAAGCTGCTCCAGCAACCACATCATTATCAGGCAAAGGTCCTAAAGAAAATGTTTATGTCTCACTGCACTGTGTTAATTGTTAATTATTTTGAAAATTTATTTTATTAGTATTTGGAGATTACCTCCATATGCTTTGTACAGAGTTGACTGCACACTGCTCCTACCAGAGGCTTTTGGCTTATGCACCACAAGCTCATCCACTGGTTCTGGAGTAATGCCCCGTGGACGAAACAGTTATTTATTTATTCATGCTCATATATTCATTTTTATAACCATGCTTAGAAAAAAACATTACTGGTGTGCATCTTGAGACAAAACAAAGGCACTGATATATTTTAAAATCAATCAGTGCAATTTTATTTCAGTTGAAGCAGCTCAGACTTACATTTTAGTCTAGGACTAGGCTTAAGCCTTGTCTGTGAAACCGGGGGTAGATGGTTTAAAATGGTGTCTGTTAATGATTAAGATGTCATGTACAATTATTTAAAATAGTTTTGGATTTGCATTGCATTAAGAATGGTAACGTTAACGCAATACCTGCAAAAGAGTTCACTGCCTGCAACTGCATATGAGTAAAGACCATAACACTCACATTTATGTATTTCAATATTAGGACGGGGGTAAGTTATGTTAACCGTCAACCGATCACTTATTTGCTCTCATTCAATCAGCTATACCTCAGTAAACACATCACGTTTGTATCTCTCTAAGTATGCTACCCTGACATTAAACAAAGATGAATCAAAGTGACATTAAGTTTACTAACCATTCAGACATGTCCAGTATAAGCCATAATTGCTGAACTTCTTTGCGGGTGTCATCTTGTTTCGGTTCCAACTCCGGTTTTTAAATAAAATTTTAAATGGATGGGGTTGTACAGTGTCTTCAAAGCCCCTCCAGTGTCATTTTTCCCCAAACTATACAACTATACCCCCAACTGTTGTCTAGGTAACACCCTGTGTGCTATGTGATGACACGCCCCACAGAACTGAGGTCCCATATTGTCAAAATCTATCATATCATTTAAAGGTCCCATATTGTCAAAATCTAAATTTCTTGTCTTTTTTCATATAACTGAGGTCTAGGGGCTATGTAACTACCATATGAGTTTCAAAACAGTCAATCCACAGTAAACTGCACACAGCCTGCTTAAAGTAGCTGTGCCTTTTCAGGAGCCGGTGTGACTTCCGTAAAAATGTGACGTCCGATCTACTCGGTCACCATCTTCAGTCACCACCCCAACCACCGTCCCACCCTCCTTTTGTCAAACCCCCAACAACATCGCGTCCATTCAATTGTTGAGCAACAACAACACGAAAACAAGTTGAGAAAATGCTGTTCAGTTGATGAATGTCAGAAAACTACATCATAGCACAGGCTTCCGAAAAACGTTAATATAAGAGACCACTGGCACGTCAACTTCAGCCTCTTTCACACAGCCATTCCGAAAAAAATATTCGGATAATGTGGCCCATGATTTGTTCCGGAGTTGTTTAATTTGGTTCATTCACAGTTGTTTTCCGGAATCTGTGCATGCTTTACACACAACCCATAAAGACATGTGACGTATGGATGTGAGATGTAATGCGACGTGTACGATTTACTAAACTCAAACTAACCTGACGAATGATCTGTGCTTCAGAGCTGATAGTGAGGAGCTCTATGATTGGTTACCTGTGATTGGCCTGGCTGTGCGTCACTCAGAAAACAACAGGCCAATCAGAAGAGAGGCTGATGAATATTAATTAGATGGGCCAAAATCGACCTGGGGTGAGTCTCCCAAAAGCAACTATGGTCGCAAGTTCCATAGAGTTCCAATAGAGTTCAATGGAAATAAAGACCATAGTTAGCGAACAATGGTTTTGGGAAACACACTCCTGTTCTTGACAGAGCTCCTAAAAAATGAGCTGTAAAAATATATTGAGATGGATTTTGGCACTTATACTGTAAATATATATTCTTAAGGACATCAGCAACTAAAATAAACCTCCAGAAATGTGTACAATATGGGACCTTTAAAGGGACAGGTACGGATATCGCTTGCTGAGAACAGAGGCATTTTTTACCAGGTAAAATTCATGTTTTTTTACACTACCATAGAGAATTTTTAATCAAAGTATATTACAAACTTTTCATTCGGACCCTAAAGCATCATATTTACTTGTGGAAAATGGGCATCCGATGACCCCTTTAAATAACATGATTCATCTTTGTGTTCTATTCAGGCAAAGCGGTAACGTTAATTGAGCAAGCAAGTGATTTTAGGATTTGGATTGTCCTCACATCACACACACAGGTAAGAATTTTCAAGTTTGATCCAGCCTGGTTATACTTACAATGCTGTAATGTGCAATGAGAAACATTTTGGGTTACTGCTAATAACGCTGTTATTTGTGAGTCTGTTATTAAATACTTCTAAAAAACTTTTTGAAGATTTAATGAGGCCTTTGAAATTTTAATTATAATCCGGTTAGCATGTTTAATAATCGGAAAGAGTTACAGACATAATCCATGCTCATGAGCTAAAGTTGCCGGTGTTAAGTTTATGAAACGGGCACAACTTTCAGTATTCATGTCGGTAAAAGGTAAGTGACGTCTGAACAAAATTCATAATATTTGTCTGATTACTGTGAACTTGCTTATTCAAACTGCTGCTGGCTTGATCGTAGATATATTAGCGGCATGACACAATGTCATGCACTGCATCTGTGTCGACTATTTTATGACGACTTTATAGTTACATTCGATGGCATCGTTGGTTAGTTAACTAGAGAAATATATGTGTTTCCTTGTCAGAATTGCGGGAAAACGTGGTGCCACTGCGACCTATGTGACGCATATGAAAATACACAGCAATGTTTCAAATATTGTGTTTCGTTGCTGCATACCTAAGCAAAAATAAAGATATTGTAATGGAGAATCAGAAAGAATGTGAAGGCTATGATGATGGCAACGGACACTGTAAAAAAATTTGCTTTAAATATTACAGTAAAATTCTGGCAGCAGGGTTGCCAGCCGGTTACTGTAATATTTACAGCATCATCCTGTATTTCCTGATTACAACAAATAACTGTATTTTTTACATTGTTGAGTTTTTTTTACAGTATACTACTTTAATTTGTGTATTCTGTATTTGCAGTATTTATTTTCCAGATTGCTGAATTTTAATGACTAGCAATTTAAACAATTTATTAACTGCATAAGCTTTAAACAATATTTAACTTCATAAAGTGTTGTATAGTATGTAAACTCAGTGCACCTATTATTTAATAAAAACAAAAATAATAATAATTTGACACATCTTAATCTTGAAAAACAGGTCCAATTTAATTTAACATACAACTCTCAAATTTGCATGAAAGAAATGTCATAGAGCAGTGTATTTAGTATTATTCTGAATTCCAAAATAAATTGGGCATGAAAATATTTACTTGAAACATATATTACCCTGCAAAACTTTAAGTTTAACAAATTTTTAGCCAAAGTTTAACCAACATCAAGTTAACCAACATGGTCATAATTAAATGGTTCGAAATACCACAAAGACAGTGATGAATTTTCACAACTTCACGAACAGTCCAACATGGCCAAACAACAAGGCCTCAAGTGAGTCCAACAAAACTTCTGATCGAAAAAGGAGAACAGTTCAGCTCCAGATGCTGTTCCATCCCAGGATGCAAAGAGTGGCTAAAAATATAGAAAAGAACAAAAAGGACAATACATTAGATATTTTAAAAAACAATGACACAGTCAGATACAGACAGATGACAGATACAGTCAAAGGCAGAGAGAGTGATTACAGTGTGTTACAGTTAGATCAGTATGATTTTTAATGTTCTTTAAAAAAAAAGTTGTGTGTTCATCAAGAATGCATTTATTTAAACAAAACAGTAAACTTGTGAAAGATTATTACAATTTAAAATAAGTTTTTTATTTGGCTATACTTTCCAATATAATTTATTTCTAAGATTCAAAGCTGAATGTTCAGCATCATTACACCAGTGTTACATGATCTTTTAGAGATCATTCTCATTTATTATCAATATGCTGATTTATTGTCAATGTTGTCAGTGTATGTTTTGGAGCCTGTGATCCTTTTTCAGGATTCTTTGATGAATAAGAACAGCAGCTATTAAAAGATAACTTTTATCTAAACATATAAGTCTTTACAATCACTTTATCCATGAAAGGATCCTGAAAAAAGTATCACAGGTTATTAAAAATATTAAGCAGCACAACTGCTTCTAACATTGATACTAATTTAGCATTTACAATAATTTCGTGGATCATGTGACACTGGAGTAATTAGAAGACTAGAGTATTGATGCTGAAATTTCAGAAAGAAAAATTAAATTTTAAAGTATATTAAAATAGATAAAACATTATTTTAAATTGTAATAATATTTCACATTATATTTTTTCTGTATTTTTGATCAATTAAATGCAGCCTTGATGAGCAGGATGTGAGTAACACCCATCTCCTTCAGTCTGACTCGGTCCATTGCTGTCTGTCTGCACAAAAACACCACAGCCTCCATTAGTCTTTCACTAAAGTGGATTTATATGTAGAATTATAGAACTGCATTGTGTGAGATTCCTGTATTACATTATTACTTCACCACATTGATTAGTATAATATGTTATTTCTGTTGTAGACTTACTCATTTGCTATGAAGACATTGGGCCAGACCTCAGTGACTGGTGTCCAGTCCAGTGTGCATTTCTGCAGGAGTTGCATCACGTGGGTCATGATACGACCGATGTGCTTTTTTAACATCACTTGAGATTCTGATACTGGAACAAGCATGGCTATGTTTTCTATGTTGAACTCCACTCTTGACTGTAGTTTTCGCTGCCTCACAAGTTTTAAATTGAGGAGTGTCAGCTGATTCAAAAAGCCCATGTTGGGTTGAATCTGTCTTTCGTGTATCACACGATCATTGGCGTCCTCCACCGTCATGTCATGGTGGATCATCAGATATGCCAGGAAAAGTGTTGAGGAGTGGCTGACGCCTTGAAGGCAGTGGACCAGCACCTTATCTGAGGAAACAAACAGAACGACACTGTAAACAAAATCATTCACAGACAGTTTTCTCTGTAAAACACTTGATAAATGGCCATCGCTGAGTCTGTCCTGAGTACGTCCATAACTGTCTGGTTTGGTTAAGCTACTAAATCTGACATCAATACTGCCCTCCAAAGGCAAAGCGCAGTAACTACACATTTGGTCAAAACTGAGTTAAGGCTTAAAATGGACTATGTGACAACTGTTTTGTCTTGTGGAAAATTCTCCTGGTTAAATTGTGTGCCTTTTCAGAGAAACGAGTTTCAACATGTTTGACTAGCTGGTGTAAAAACTTTTAAAGGCATTTTTCTCAGTTTCAGTGTTGGCGTAGTTACTGCACTTTGCCTTTGGAGGGCAGAATATACTACAACGGACAGTTAGGACTGCTGAGAGGATTATTTGTGCTCCCCTGCCCAATCTCCAAGATCTTCACATCTCCAGAATGAGGAAAATTCACACTCAGCCCATTCTCGCTTCAAACAAAGCACAGTTTTTTCTCGCCTCTATATTTCTACTTCTGTATATAATGCATTTTTTAATGTCAACACTATGTCCGTACTGGAAACTCCGGTCTTAAAGTCAAATTCCTTGTGTGTGACCCACAAACCAACAACAACTGAAGTCAGCTGCAGTAAAGGCCTGGCAAAGCACCACAAAGGAGGAAACCCAGTCTATGGTGATGTCCATGAGTTCCAGACTTAAGACAGTCATTGCCTGCAAAGGATTCTCAACAAAATAAACATTTTATTTATGATTATATTTATTTTTCCAATTACTTTTAAGCCCCGGAAAATGGGGGGTCTGTGTTTAAAAATGGTTGTAATTCCTTAGCATTTTATGTTATATTTTTGTTCAACCCCTTGAATTAATACTTAAAGTCTGCACTTTAATTTCATCTTGATTGTATCATTTTAAAACTATTCTAGTGGCATACAGAGACGAAATTATAAAAAGTGTGTCAGTGTCCAAATATATATGGACCTGACTGTATAAACAAATTAGGGGTACAGCAATGGGTGCTTGGTTTGCCCCTAATTATGCTCATTTATTTCTAGGACTTTGGGAAAAAAGATTTGTATTTTCGGATTCCAATCCATATCTTGCGAAGATTTATAGATGATGTCATTTTGATTTGGTCAGGCTCAGAAGTAGATTTGTTAGCTTTTCATTCATACTTAAATACTACCAATGTACATTTGAAGCTGAGTTTCGATTTTTCATTTACTCAAATTTTTTGGATTTAAATATAATTAAGGATAACAAAGGAAAAATGCATACAACTATTTTTAGAAAGGAAACTGATAGAAATATAATCTTAAGAGCAGATAGCTTCCATCCCCATCGTTGACAGATAACATCCCTTTTGGCCAATTTCAGAGGTTAAAAAGAACTTGTGATAAAGAAGAGGATTTTGAAATCAAGGCCCAAGATATGATCCAAAGATTTAAAGAACGAGGATTTACAAATAGTGTCATATATAAAGCATACAATAAATAAATAAAAAATGTCAGTAGAGAAGAATTATTGGTGCAAAGGCAAAAATCAAGTAATTCTGAGAATTCTGTTTATTTTGTTACACAATATAGTACGGAGGCTAATAAAATCAAGAAAATTGTAAAAAATAATTTGGAAATCTTGATGAGTGATCGCCACCTCAGGGAAGTTCTACCTACATCTCCTTCTATTGTGTTTAAAAGAGCTCCAACTCTTAATGATAAACTGGTGAGAAGTCATCTTCCCTCTAGAAGGTTAAATACTTGGTTAGGTCCAAATGGAGGAAATTACAGATGTGGTAACTGCAATCATTGTGAGAATATGGTGAAGATAAACACATTCATTAATTGTAGTACTTCATTTGTGTTGTATCGGTTAGAATGTCCTTGTGGTTGTTTCTTCATGGGGATGACAAAAAGGAAATTGAAGCTGAGATTGGCAGAACATAAAAATGCTATACGAATCTGCAATCCACATTACCCCATGGCCTTACATAACAGAGATAAAAATCATGGTAATCCCAGTACATTGAAAATAGTGGGCATTGAGCATGTTTCGAGGTCAATTAGGAGAGGAGATAGAATTAAAAGGTGAGAGTCCTTTTGGATTTATACATTGAAAGCAACTCAATTCCCAGGTTTAAATGGAGAACTGGATTTTTCTCCTTTTTTTGTAACTGATCTGAATGTTTTCTATGTAATTTTTTTTTTGTACTTTTTCAAAATTCTATTGAAATTTATATTCATAGGTTATTTTCTTTTTTTTTCATTTGAATTATTATAAACTCATTTATTGGGTAGGATTATAATTGAGAAAAGTATGTCTCTGTGTTGTCTTGATACCTAATCAGGTGACCATGTCATGTGATAAATTGATTGCTTAAATGGATTCTGAGTGTGTTTGCAAACTGACACCCTTATGAAGGCAAGTTAGCCGTAACGCGTCGGTGCATGTTAGATGTTTTTAATTGTAAAGCCATGTGAATAAAGGCTTTTTATTCTCACTAAGAAAATTTTTGAGTGCCTTGGTTTGATGAGTTTTCTTTGGATTTAGAAAATTGTTTCATTTTCAAAGCACCAAGACAGAGCGGCACGTTTGTCTATTTGTCACGACTGAAATGCAAAGGTTCAACAAAACGAGCAGAAATGCTTCTGCATCGCGTCAGTCACACTTTTCAGGAAAGCGAGTGAGTAAACAAAAAGACAAGTGGGGTGGTCAACCTTAGCCCTGCCCCTGCGCTAAATATTTTTAACACTGATAAACTGGAAAAAATAATCACCTGCTAATTTTGACAGTACTAATAAAAATAGATAGTATGTTTCCTAAATATCTGCAAGCATATTATTCTAAGTTTGCATACTTGTTTAAAACAATGCTACAGTCAGTTATTCTAGTATGAAATGTGTTTCTGTGTCAGAATGTCAGTTTTTGTTTTGGTCTGTGCTCTTTGGTCGACACCCCGGGTTGCCAGTTGGTGGAAAACACAGCATTAGATGTATTAGATATAATTTTTTATATTTTTAAAATTTTTCAATACAATCTTTATATTTTTTATTGATTACTAATAAAACATTTATTTTAAAACTAAGCTACAACCATTCTTTTAAAACTAATACAGTTTTTATTAAATTTAAATTTTTATTATATACTCAGTTTATCTGCATTTGCATATGTATTTTTATTAGATGTTTTATATATATATATATATATATATATATATATATATATATATATAGCTTCCTAATAAAACATTTATTTTAAAACTAAAACATGCTTCTAAAACTAATATTTTTATTAAATTATAATTTTTATTATATATAGTTTATTTGTATTTTTTATATTTGTATTAGATATCATTTTTGTATAATTTCTTTAAATAATTGTAATATTTTTTATTGCTTCCTAATAAAACATTTATTTTAAAACTAAGCTACAACATGCTTTTGAAACTAATCATTTGTTTTATTAAATTCTAATTTTATTTTTATTATTTTTATTTTTTTTAAGATATAATTTTTATATATATTTTTTGTAAATCTTTTATATTTTTTTATTTTTTTTTGGTTCCTAATAAAACATTTATTTTAAGACTAAGCTATGCTTTTAAAACTAATATTTTTTTATTAAATTATAATTTGTATTATATACTCAATTTATTTGTATTATTATTTAGATTTTTTATTAGATATCAATTTTTCTGTTTTTTATAATTTTTTTATATATTGTTTTATTTTTAAATACTTCCTAATAAAACATTTTAAAACTAAGCTATAGCAATGCTTTTAAAACTAATATTTTTTTATTAAATTGTAATTTTTATTATATACTCAGTTTTTATTAGATATAACTTTTTATATACTCAGTTTATCTGTATTATTTTTTTTTTGTATTTTTATTTGATTTACATATATATATGTGAACCCTGCATAGTTTGGGCCATTAAAATATTTAATTGTTTGTATATATTTATTTTGTATCCATGCTATGTCTGTTTCTTTTTACATGTACATATGTGTTCAATTCAAGTTACTTTATTGTATGTTTAGTATAAGTTTGCACTGTAGAGTCCAGCTGCATTTTATAAATACTGGTGACAGTTGAGAGAGTTACCGTTACCGTGACAACTGCGGCGCATCTTTAGACAACAAAGAGGACCGCTTGGGCAACCACTAACTCTTGTCTCTGTCTCTCTCATTTACAATTAAAGGTTAGTTAAATTTATTAAAATTGATACTAAACTTTAATTCACATGCTTTAATGTTTAAATAATTTGTTACAGTTGATTATTTTTGTAATTGTGTAATTCAAAGATACTTGTGTAAGAGGGAATTTCAAACATGTATCATTTAACTGAGTTGTTAATGTACTATACTTACCTGAAATACTTACCAATTTGTTATGAGTATGTCCAGATGTGTATAAGGAGGTTATTTATTTATTTATTTATTTACTGTGATTTAAGTATCTTTATGTATTATTACCGTGTTTCAAAGTATCAGTACAATGTTTATTAAAGACAACAAAGAGGACCGCTTGGGCATATATATATATATATATATATATATATATATATATATATATATATATATAGCTATATATATATAGCTATATATAGCTTCCTAATAAAACATTTATTTTAAAACTAAAAAACATACTTTTAAAATAAACATTTTTATTAAATTATAATGTTTATTATATACTCAGTTTATTTTGTATTCTTTTATATTTTTATTAGATATCATTTTTGTATAATTTTTATACATTTTTATAGTTTCCTAATAAAACGTTTATTTTAAAAATAAGGTACAACCATGCTTTTAAAACAATATTTTTATTAAAATTATAATATATACTTATTTTATTTTAATTATTTTTATTTTTATTAAATATTAGGGCTGGGCGATTAATCGAAAAATAATCGAAATCGACATTCAGAACCTATAATCGATCAAATGTTTCCAGGTCGATTATTTCGATTACTTTCCCTTTAAAAACAGTACCGCGTGTGGAGTCACGTGACCCCGCTCCGTTACATTACGTTATTCCGCCGACATGTCCATGGAGAGCTTAAAAAATGTACAGGATATACAAGAGTAATTTTGTTTAGAAGACAGTGCTTATTTTCTACTTTGAAAGTGCATTTTCGGTTTTCGGCCGAAAGACTTTTATCACCGAAACAACACGGCCGAAACAGTATGTTGACACAAACAGAAACCGCAGCCTGCACGTGCTTGTCTGAAGCAACACGTCTGCGGTGTGGACGTATGGAAAGACCCACGGATAGCGATTTGCAAAACTTGTTTTGCCGAAATTTCCAGAGGGGTTGTGTCTGCAGTCGTGCGTGCAGTGATAAGAGCAGAGATCGAGACAAGATGTAGCTTTCAGTGAGTGAAAAACATTAGCTTTACGTTGGTGTTACGTCACAATATTTTAAAGATATGTCTTTTCATACTGTATTTTTATTAATATTTATGTTTTAAACCATGGAGGTGAGCCAATGGATATCACACAAGCAACGTGAAAACTGCGCAATGTTAAAATGAAAGTGAAAACTGATTTTCAGCATCTGACGTGCATTCTCTCAGAGAGACGATTATACTTCATATGCTGATATTAATTTAGTCCCCTAATATTTTCCTTGTGCCCTGAATATGGTGGGAAACGTATAAAAAGAAACGTATATTGTGCAAGGTTTGTTTCAGAAAATCGGTTCTTGAAATAAAGCTCTTAATTTTAATTGAAAACTGCAGTGTTATTAGGGGTTAAGAAAGTATTAATTATGATTTCAGGTGTTAAATGTGGGGACTGAAAGACAAGAAATGATGAAACTTCAAAAGGCTATCCATTGAATAAATCTGAGCGCTGCACGTTTCAAAGTCATTTGTTGCGCTGCTTTGTGTACCATTCTGACAGCGCCTCCTGCTGGAAGAGAAACGCGTAGACTTGTAAATGTGAATTTTTTTTACAGTCTATGATGTGATGGATCCAGAAGATAATGTTATAAAAATGTAAACGATTAAACAATTTAAACAAAGGCAGTAAAATATATGTATATGTCAAGTAATAAAATACTTGATTGATAATAATTGTTTAAATTAATATAATTGATTTATTCTTTGAAACTTTAATATTAATGTATGCAATTGCAATGCCTTGATTCTAGTAAGATTAGTACACAGTCATAGCCATAAAAGGAATGGTACTAATAATTGGCATAATTCTTTCGGGGTTTCAGTTTTCGGCCTTGGTTTCCTCTTTTTCGGTTTTCGGTTTCGGCCAAGAATTTTCATTTCGGTGCATCCCTACTTGTCAGTGAACTATGAGGGCAAAAAAATAAATATTATATAAATATAATTAAATATAATTTTATTAATAAATAAAATAATCGTTCATTAATCGTAATCGAGTTAAAATGTTCAATTAATCGAGATTTTGATTTTAGGCCAAATCGCCCAGCCCTATTAAATATCAATTTTTATATATTTTTATTTTTTTAATGCTTTCTAATAAAACATTTTAAAGCTACAACAATGCTTTTAAAACTAAGCCTAAACTAAGTTTTTAAAACTGAACTAAAACTGAGCTTTTAAAAAAATATATGTTTTTTATTAAATTATAATTTTTATTATTTACTCAGTTTATTTGTATTTATTTATATATTTTTTATCAAGTATCATTTTTCAGATATATCAGGGTCAGGGTCATCACAGAAACATATCACAGAAAAAATCTTTAGCATTTCTTATTATAAACTCAGTTTATTTGTATTTTTTTCTTTGATATCATTTTTTATATTTTTATATAAAAATACTTTTAAATATATAAAAATATACTTTTAAAACTAAGCATTTAACACAAAACCGTTTAAGTGTCTAAACAAAGCTTTTAAAACTATGAAGTTTTATTAAATTATTATTTTATTATATACTCAGTTTATTTGTATTTGTTTTTATATTTGTATTAGATATCATATTTAATATTTTTAATACATTTGTAAATATTTTTATTGCTTCCTAATAAAACATTTATTTTAAAACTAAGCTACAACCATGTTTTTAATACTAATAAAATTATTAAATTCTAAATTTTATTATATATATATTTTTAGATATCATTTTATATATATATATATATATATATATATATATATATATATATATAATTTTTATTGCTTCTCATATTTTATTAGATATCATTTTTTTATATTTTTTATGAATAAATATATATTTTATTTTTAATCCTTCCTAATAAAACTAAGCTTTTAAAACTAATAAAAAGTTTTATTAAATTATAATTTTAAACTCAGTGTATTTGTATTTTTTATATATTTCTATTAGATATATTTTTTATATATTTTTTTTACAATTTTGAGAATTTTTAAATATTTTTTGTGCTTCCTAATGAAACATTTTAAAACTAAACTACAACCATGCTTTTAAAATTTTTATTTTTATTATATACTCAGTTTATTTGTATTAATTTTTATAGATATTTTTATTATATATATATATATATATATATATATATATATATATATATATATTATATATATATATATTATATATATATATATATATATATATATATATATATATATATATATATATATATATATATATATATATAATATATATATATATATATATATATATATATATATATATATATATATATATAT
>NC_133383.1:30128825-30172363 GCF_049309525.1 Garra rufa
ATCACAGAAAAAATCTTTAGCATTTCTTATTATAAACTCAGTTTATTTGTATTTTTTTCTTTGATATCATTTTTTATATTTTTATATAAAAATACTTTTAAATATATAAAAATATACTTTTAAAACTAAGCATTTAACACAAAACCGTTTAAGTGTCTAAACAAAGCTTTTAAAACTATGAAGTTTTATTAAATTATTATTTTATTATATACTCAGTTTATTTGTATTTGTTTTTATATTTGTATTAGATATCATATTTAATATTTTTAATACATTTGTAAATATTTTTATTGCTTCCTAATAAAACATTTATTTTAAAACTAAGCTACAACCATGTTTTTAATACTAATAAAATTATTAAATTCTAAATTTTATTATATATATATTTTTAGATATCATTTTATATATATATATATATATATATATATATATATATATATATATAAATTTTTATTGCTTCTCATATTTTATTAGATATCATTTTTTTATATTTTTTATGAATAAATATATATTTTATTTTTAATCCTTCCTAATAAAACTAAGCTTTTAAAACTAATAAAAAGTTTTATTAAATTATAATTTTAAACTCAGTGTATTTGTATTTTTTATATATTTCTATTAGATATATTTTTTATATATTTTTTTTACAATTTTGAGAATTTTTAAATATTTTTTGTGCTTCCTAATGAAACATTTTAAAACTAAACTACAACCATGCTTTTAAAATTTTTATTTTTATTATATACTCAGTTTATTTGTATTAATTTTTATAGATATTTTTATTATATATATATATATATATATATATATATATATATATATATATATATATATATATATATATATTTCCTTTACATTTTTATTGCTTCCTATATTTTTTATTTTTTGTTTTTTTAATTTAATGTATTAAATTATTATTTTATTATATACTCAGTTTATTTGTATTTGTTTTTATATTTGTATTAGATATCATATTTAATATTTTTTAATACATTTGTATATTTTTTGTAAGTTTATTGCTTCCTAATAAAACATTTATTTTAAAACTAAGCTACAACCAAACTAAGCATCTAAAACTATGCTTTTTAAACAAAGCTTTTAAAAAAATAACTTTTATTAAATTATAACTTTAATTATATACTCAGATATAATTATATATTTATAATTTGTATAATTTTTTTATTATATTGCTTTCTTAAGAACATTTATTTTAAAACTAAGCTACAACCATGCTTTTAAAGCTAATAAAATTATTAAATTAGAATGTTTATATACTCAGTTGATTTGCATTATTTTTAGATATAATTTTTATATATATATATATATATATATATTTATTATTTATTTATTTATTTTTAAATAAATGTAAATATATATATTTACATATATATATATATATATATATATATATATATATATATATATATATATATATATATATATATATATATTTACATATATTTATCTTTTTAAATATCTACATTTTTATCGCTCCTAATAAACCATTTATTTTAAAACTAAAACCATGCTTTTAAAACTAATAATTTGTTGTTAAATTATAATTTTTATTATATACTCAGTTCATTTATATATATATTTTTTATTAGATATCATTTTTGTACAGATTTTGCTATTTTTTTTAATACATTTTTATATTTTTTACTGCTTTTTAATAAAACATTTATTTTAAAACTAGGCTACAACCATGCTTTTAAAACTATTTTTAATTCAAATTTATATTACATACTCTGTTTATATTATATATTATATTATATTTTTATTATATATCTTTTTTTATGCATTCTTCATATTTTGTATTGCTTCCTAATAAAAAAATATTTTAAAACTAAGCTACAACCATACTTTTAAAACGAATAATTTTTTTTTATTAAATTCAAATTTTTACTATATACTGTCAGATATAATTTTATATGTATATTTTTTAATTTAGATTTTTATATTTTTTGTTACTTCCCAATAAAACATTTTGAACATAAGCTACAACCATGCTTTTAAAACTAAGCATTTAACACAAAGCGTTTAAAACCAAGCGTCTAAAACTATGCTTTTAAACCTAAGCTAAAACTAAAGCTGTGTCTCATTTGGAAGGCTGCGCCCTCCGGAGGTCGAATCCTCGGAGGTTGCATCCTCTGTAGGACGTGTATACGAAGTGTCCTCAACTTAGAACAAAAACGAGACAGCCTCCATAGGACGGGAGGAAAGAAAAAAAGGACAGTCGGAAAATGAAACAGGATTTATCACGTTACTATGCAACAACAATATGCAATAACTATGCAATAACAAATTTAGAGCATCGTTGCACTCTCACACTACTTAAATGAAGGAAAATTATTTTTAAATTTGTAAAGTAATTTGAAAAAAAAAAAAAAAAAAAGCTTTTACTTGTTTTATTTTATTCATTGTTTCAAGAGCTGCAGCATATCTGTTAGATAAAAAAAAATAGGAGGATATAAAGAACAACCTTATCCGTTTTTGCCTATTCAAATTATAAATACCACATCTTAGCTTGTGTGTACATCTGCCGGTGCCGGCATTTTTCAAATTAACGACAGTTGTTTACAGCGACGCAAAGAATTGTGGGTTATATGTAGTAGCAAAGGATACATCTCATGCATCCTTCGAATTCCTGTGAAAGAAGGTCGCATTCGAAGGTCGCATTTGAAGTGTCCTACTTGCTTTTCTGAAATGAGACAGCCTGGATGACGTATGCAGCCTTCGAATGCGACCTCCGGAGGGCGCATCCTTCTAAATGAGACACAGCTTAAGTGTTTAAAAATAAGCTAAAACCATGCTTATCAAACTAAGCTAAAACTAAGCATTTACAACTAAGCGTCTAAAACTAGGCTAAAACTATATGCTTTTAAAACTAATTTAATCTTTTAAAACAAAACTTTTTTTGCTTTTTAGATGACAGGACAGTGGAGACTGACAGGAAAGTGTTGGGTCAAGAGGGGGGTGTAGGATCGAGATTCGAACCCAGGTCGGCCGCAAGCGCAGTAGCGTTATTTGTCAGTGCGCTAACCACTAGGCCATAGGCACTGACATGCTCTGATTCTTCTGCTCTTTTTCAGACGGGGCTGTAAGAACGTGGACAGGCTCTAGTTCTGCTGTAGTTCTGGCTTACTTGAGAGGCCTGAGTTTCCCGTCAGCATGTGTCAATCCAATCTGCTTTTTCACTGGATGCTGTATGTCCAACCCTGGCAAAGAAAAAGGCAGAGCATTCTTCACACTGACTGTCTTTTACTCAAGTCTTTTCCCTGCCATCATTTATTATAGTACAACAAGATTGCTCAAATTAACTCACTTCACTAATCATATTTTAAATGTATATTATATATTGAAGATGACAAATGTCTCACCTCTGAAACCAATGATGTTTCAATCCTCTGACTCTCTTCATTTTAGATCCACTGTTTCAAACCAGTCATGCTGCAAGATCTCTTCGATGACCGGCCGTTCAGTTAGATCACGGGTTAGACACTGAAGAATCAGATCACGGCATTCTGTTTTCAGGAGAGAGCCGCTTAGTCATGATCATGTGACACTAATGTTGGCATGTATGAAAACAGCTTTGTGTTGTACTATGCTCTCCACCAATGTTTGTTCATTCTGTGCAAAGGCTGTATGTGTGCATCAATGCTATTCTCTCACCTTCAGATAAATCTGGGTTGACAAACCTGACTTCGGCTTCTGTCACGAAATGGAGGACACCTGTTCATCATCTCATACAGCAAGACTCCAAGAGCCCAGACGTTTGTTTGGACGCAGTAGAATTTGCCATAGATGAAGAGCTCAGGTGGAATGTAACCGTTTATTCCTGTGAGCAAGACATTTTCAGCATTTAGCAATACTTTAAAACATCTCATGATCAATAAATCACTACATGCTGGTTTCCACTCTCTGTTACACTAAATGCCAACTCACCTCTGTATTTCGTGCAGTTGTAGCCTGTCCTGTCAAGTAGATGACCGCAGCCAAAGTCTATCAACTTGAGCTCCAAGGTGTGTTTTCTCAACAGGATATTCTCTGGATGAATATCGTTATGAAAAACACCATGTTCAACGCAGTGCTGGACTGCTTGCACAGCCTGACGCATGATGACCCGCGCTGTTGTCTCACTCATTTGAGGATTGTTGTTGATGAAGTCCAGCAAGCTCTCGCAGGGATCTGGAAACTCCATGATGAGTGTGAATTTTCGGGGATGCTCAAACCACTCGAAGAGCTGGATGGAGTGAGGGCTTACGGGCTCTTCCTTCATCATTAGAAGCAGCACAACTTCTGTAATGAGAGGTTTCGGATACCCAGGCTAGAGAAAAGATGCCACAAAAGGTTAGTTTGGTAAAACATGTATCATTTTAAATGTTAAGAGTCATAAGATTTTCCTGCTTAATCTACAATAATCAGCTCTTAGACAACTAAACACATATTATGTTTTGCCAACTTACAATTTGAAGATACTGATCCTGTGGAGTCTTCCAAATACGTTTGATGGCAACCTGCAAAAACACAGATGAGCATATTGAACACCTGACCTTACCTTGAACATGAAGAATTGAGTATTTAAGTATTAAACTATATGTAGGTGCTTTAAAAACATCTTGTTAATCTTGATAATGATCAAAGACTTACCATTAGTTGGGACGAAGTCTAAGGACTCTGGGGCAGGTGACGGCTCAGGATCATCCAGCTCTGGCTGAGGAGGCACAATAGGCTCCACTTTATTGTTGGAGCGGAAAGGACGCTTGACAGCCTTCCACACTCTCCTGAAGAAACAGCGGACTCCTTTCCCTTTCTTAGGGTCTTCTGTGGCCTTTAGTGGAACTAAAATCAACCAATTTGATAACACAACTATTAGAGATATTCTCTGACATTGGATTAAATAATTAGTTGACAGTTTACTGTTATAGCTACATGAATGTCACTGTTTGTAATGCATTTTTTTTCTCACCTGAAACCTCCAATCGCAGCCTCTCTATACTGTCCTTAGAGATGACGTTGGGTATAGAGTCATCTACATTGGACAGCCTTTAGTCTCAGGAAAGCTGAAGCCCCCACTGACTTAACAGGAAGTTCACCTGGAAGTACAAAGCTACACTCCTCTTGGTAGCTATCGGAACTGGAGAGATGGTCATCGTTCCACACGTCCAGGATGTCCACAGTTCCTCTCTTAATGATGCGCGTACCTACGCTAAAGCACAGCATATCCTGGCTGCTGAGGCTCAACAGTTCCAGGCTCTCCACACTCTCTTTAGAGATGGACAAACTGACATCTGGTGTAGAGATGTCCAGCTCTGGTTGAGACTCCACTGTGTCCTGGGAGCAGCAGAAGGGGAGCTTCGCAGCCGTACATATTTTCCTGAAGAAGGAGGGCATGGTTTTCTTCTTCCTCCAGCTTGTATGTTGTTCTTAAGGTAGGAAAAACAATTACTAAAAAAATACTATGAGCGACAAATATGACCCAAGGTTATTATCATGAAGTCAAACTTGAACATTTTATTTGCCTTGGCACCTAACTGTACATACAGTATAGTACTATTAAAATACAAGGTAACGTTAATTAGCATAACTTTTTATTGACATTTTCCAAACAGATAGGTCTACATTAGTCAATGTATAATATTTACTACATTTTAAAATTGACTAAAGCATGAGTTGACCACTACCAGCAGACATCGAATGCTGCGTTCTCTAATGCTAAACCAAATATAACAGGAACACAACAGATATATAACTCCTAGCCCCACTCTAAACCATCTATTTTATCTTGTTTTCCTGAATTTGTGACGTCTGTGTCAATCACAGTTAATGTTTTAAACATAATTTCAATCCCACCTTTTGAGCTCTTCTCCACAGAAGCCTCCATGACACTTTGGTTGTGGAGGCTCAACTGCCTCTCTGCACCCTCCTCAGAGATGGACGATAGTCTTAAAGACATAATATCGGGTGCAGATTTGTCAAATTGGCACAGGGTGTTTCTCTGTGTGCAGTTACGGAGTCACTCTGTACGGTCCGGAGACTACGTTCAGACTCTTCTTCACAACTGTGCTTTCAGAAATGAAGATTGTCAGCAGATGATTTCACTCGTGAAATCCGTCTTTTGACTAAACATTCAACTTTCACATAACAACATAAACATAACATCAACAACTTTCACAGGATATTCAATAGCGTTTTCAAGATTTGCGTTTGTCAACAGAATTTCTGCGGTCTCCAGGTGATGTTTGTAAACAGTACAGAACTGTTTACCTTTAAAAGGCAAGTCTCGCGATACGTGAATGGCCAAATGAATGCTCGAGACTGGCACCCCATTTAATAACAGATGTGACTCCAAAACTGTGGAGTCGTTAATGTATGAAATATAACCCGACATCTTTCCCCTATTAACGCGAATATCACAGTGAGAGTGACATAAATAAAATAAATTAAATGTCACTACCAGTGGTGGACAGTAACTTAAGTACGTTTTTCAAGTATCTGTATTTTACTGTTTTTATTTTGAGTAACTTTTACTTTTACTTACCGAGATGCAGAAGCGGTGTCTGAATTATGAACAAAATGATTCCTTTCAATGAACCTGTTAAATCGGTTCGCAAATCGCACCAAACGATTCATTCACGAATTGGACTGATCCGATCGCTAATGTTCTCGAGTCCATAACTCACTGATTCAAATGAGCCGTTTAGAGCGAGTCTCAACTGAATTCACTGGTAAGAACCGGTAGATCTTGTGACCGATACTGCGAAAAGTAAGTTACTGATGTCGAATTTTAGGATCAATATTTGTAACTGGAAATCATGTTTAGGTCAAAAATGTCAGTTGTTTGTGAACTAAATGTGATTTAAATGGTTATCTTTTTAACCTTACTGAAATGCTTGAATGTCATCAACACCAGTGTGTTTCAGGTTAAAAAACGAAACATTATAATGACAGATTAAATAAAATAACTCATGCACGTTCATATTTTCCGCTGCTGTAATGTTAGCAGTTTTATTAAAATTCCCTTATCTGGTTTTATGTTGTTTATCAACGGTATACGTTTTTATATTTTGCTACATGGAAGGCAATAGGCTATATGTCGAACGTCACCTGACCAACCCCGGAAAACAGGTCTCATTGCTTCCGCTTGTCGGAGAACGTGTTAATAGCCGTAATAAATAATGGCGATATCGACGGACTTTTAAGGTAATCAGTTAAACAAGCCAGCTGTTTATTGTGGACGTTTCACTCGATATTTATATATAAGTGTTAGTGAAAAGAATAAAAATTTAAAACTTTTATATATCAATCCACATATGTGATGGACATTGGTTATGATCATAGTTAGTGTCTACTTTGAATGAATCTTGAGTAAATCATGTTCATATTTAAAGAGGGATATGCAAAACGCGAGAACCGGAAGCAACGAGACCTGTTTAGCAGAAAACGGAAGCCTGTTGGGCATAACCCCTATTGAACTTGTAATGACAAATCTATGAAACACTATAACGGTTTCAATCAAATCTTTTTTACTTAGTTTTTCTCCAAACAGTAAACCAGTTTCAAACCTGTAATATGAGGTAGGCCTAAAGTATTATATTATGTGAAATGAAATAAAATACTGTATAGTACATAGAAGTTAAAGCTGAATACTACGTGGAAAATAAGGTTTCCGTGAAACACAGAGCAGCAGAGTGTGAGAAGTCCTTATTTGTCCGGGAGAGCAGAAGGAGTTTGTCCGTTTTGTTTGGTAGAGAGCAGATGTTCGCCAAATGTTTGCCTGGCAGTGAAATCCTCAATTCACGCTGACGAAGCTTCACGAGCGCTCCCTGCGCGTCATGAAGCCTTTGATAAGCGCCGCCACTCCGCCAACTATGATGTTGAGCAAAACGTTCGAATAATCAAAAAACGGTAGGAGATTTTGTGGTGTGTTCTGCCTAATGTTTAGCAGTTCATCCCTTGTAAAACTGATCGTGTTTGCAAAACAAAAAACAGAGGCTGCCATCCGCGGCGCCATCTTGATCAATATCAATATATTAGTAATGTATTGTAGTAGAAGTACATTTTCTCAAAATTTGTACTTAAGTACACTTAATATGAATGCATTATTAGCACTAACACTTAAATTGATTTCGAGTGTGGTAATTTTAAGTTTACATTAAATTGATTTTATTAAAAATCTATTAGTAATGTATCGTAGTAGAAGTACATTTTCCCATAAGTTGTACTAAGTACACTTAATATGAATGCACTATTAGCACTAACACTTGAATTGATTTTGAGTGTGGTAATTCTAACAAAACATTATTGCTTTAAGGAATGTGTGTGTGTTGTCCCAGGTAAAAAAAAGTGCACTAAAATACACCTTATTAAAGTACACTTAGTACACTTTTCAGTAATGTACTAAAAGTGCTCTATTTTCGCACACTAATTTTGTACTTATTGTACTAAAAAATAGTATGAAGTATATTTTAAGATAAACGTAATACCATCAAAGTGTACTCAACTGTGCCATGAATTTGAACTAAAATGTGCTTTTAACATACTATATCTGTTTTTAGAAATATATATTTAGTAACAACTAGAAATACACTTGAACCCTACTTTTAAACTTTTATAAATATATTTATGACTAATTTAAGAATAATTTTTAGTATAATAGTAATATATTAAAAGAATATACAAATTGTGAAAAAAGTGTGCTAAAATACTATTTAAGTACACTTAGTGCACTTCCCTAATGTACTTAAAGGATAACTATTGCCAAAATGCAACCTGGGCTGTTTTTTTACTGTCAACGAGACAAACTTATATCTAAAAGCATAATTATGACAAACGAGCCGTTTTTGAGATTAACTGTGATTTGGTTTTGTGGCCAATGGCCAGTGAACGGGAGTACTAGGGGCCTAACTTTGAGCGCATCAAAATCGACATTTTTACAACACTAAGGAGGCTCGACAACCATGAAACTTTGCTGGAAGTATCGCCTGGGTCTCTATACATGAACTCGAGCATTGAGAACATTGTTTGTGTACACAGAGTTTATTAAAAAGAAAGGTTTTGAACAACTCACTTTCACTGTTTGAGTTTCTGTTCGTGGCCGTCTTGCCAATCAAGAAGTGTCCATCTCCGAGTGCGAATGAATGGACTCCATAGCACGAAATATTAGGCTTATATGAGGCTCTTTTTACAACTAGAAGGTTAATATTGATTTTCACTTGCGACAAAACAACGAATTAGCCGTGCATTTATATGGAAATATGCTTTAGGAGCTATCCATCCTTACTCTCCTCGCATTCGGAGATCGACACTTCTTGACTGGCAACTGAAAGTGAGTTGTTCAAAACCTTTCTTTTTAATAAACTCTGGGTACACAAACAATGTTCTCAATGCTGGAGTTCATGTGTAGAGACCCAGGCGATACTTCGAGCAAAGTTTCATGGTGTGTCGAGCCTCCTTAGTGTTGTAAAAATATAAATTTTGATGCACTCAAAGTTATGCCCTTAGTACTCCCATTCACCAGCCACAAAATCACAAAACGAAATCACGGTCAATCTCAAAAATGGCTGATTTGTCGTAATTGTGCTTTTAAATATAAGTTTGTCTCGTTTACAGTAAAAAAAACAGCCCAGGTTTCATTTTTTGCAATAGTTATCCTTTAAAGTGCTCTATTTTCATGCACTTATTTTGTACTTAATATACTAAGTTATTCTTAAGTACTTCTTAAGATAAACTTAAGATCATCTAAGTGTACTCAACTGTGCTATTTTGAGACACCATGAAGATGAACTAAAATGTTCTTTTAACATACTATCTCAGCATTTCCAAAAATGTATTTTACCACTTATAATAGAATTGAAACATATTTCATAAACCTTTAAATATACTAATTATATATAAAAAAATAAAATTGATTATTTAAAATACATGAATAATATATAATAAATGTATACATGTATTTATAATGCATTGCCCACATATTTTTTATTAATAAAAAATACACTTGTTGATTATTTAAAATACATATTATTCTTCTATTATTTTAATATATTACTATTATACTTTAATTTAGTCATAAATATATTTATAAAAGTTTAAAAGTAGGGTTCGAGTGTATTTCTAGTTGTAACTAAATATATTTTGTAAAATACAGATATAGTATGTTAAAATCACATTTTAGTTCAATTTCATGGTGTCTTAAAATAGCGCAGTTGAGTACACTTAGATGGTATTAAGTTTATCTTAACATATACTTAATACTATATTTTGGAAAATAAGTACAAAATTAGTGTGCGAAAATAGAGCACTTTTAGTACATTACTGAAAAGTTTACTAAGTATACTTAAAGTGTGTTTTAGTGCACTTTTTTTTTTTTTACCTGGGGTAGTATGCAGGACACCTGAAAATGGTGCAGACAATATAAGTAAATAACGAGTCTGATCTTTTCAAACTGAGAAATGCTCCACGCAGGCCTGTGGACAGACCATCATCTTTAGAGGCTCTATGGCAGGGATCATCAAATCTGGCCCACAAAATCCATTTTCCTGCTGAGTTTAGCTCTAACCCTAATCAAACACACCTGAGCATGCTAATCAAGGTCTTCAGGATCATCAGAGCATCACAGGTAGGTGAGTTTGATTAGGGTTGGAGCTAAACTCAGCAGCGCATTGGACCTCCAGGGTAAGATTTGAGGAACCCTACTCCAGTGTTTTTCAACCACTGTGCCGCGGTACACTAGTGTGCCGTGGGAAATTATTCAATTTCACCTAAAACAGGCCCAGGTTTCACACTGAGTAGGTAGAAATATGAAAGATCAAAAAAGACTGTTTTCATTGTGTTTATTTGATTCCTATTCAAGACACTTTGATAAGAATGACTGTATATTGTTAATTGCACTTTTTATTTGAAAGAAGAAGAAATATGAAAGATCATAGAGTTTTTGTTTTTTTTCCGATTGTTTCGACAGTTTCGATTGTTGGTGTGCCTTGTGATTTTTTTCAATTAAAAATGTACCTTGGCTCAAAAAAGGTTGAAAAACACTGCCCTACTCTATGGCCTACAATGGTGCATTCCACACTACTAAGGTGATCTATTTGAAAATGACATTAAATGTAGCATCACGTGTCTGTTAAAATTCTGTTATGCAGTTTCATGTCATCTTATGTCCTTCTACAGTTGTTTTAGAAACCTGCCACTGCCACTCAGTCTCGACTGCACCCCACAGATTCAGCTTTAAAGTAATAAAAAGTTTTTGCAATAAAAGATCTTATTACTTTTATTACTAGTCAAAATTACCTGTTTTTCTTTCATGTCCAAAATTATTAGATTATTAAGTAAAGATCATGTTCCATGATGATATTTTGTACATTTCCTACCATAAATATATAAAAACTTAATTTTTGATTAGTAATATGCATTCCTAAGAACTTCATTTGAACAACTTCAAAGCAATTTACTTAATATTGTGATTTTTTTTGCACCCTCAGACTCCAAAATAGTTCAAATCGTTGTATCTCAGCCATATAGTGTCATTACATTTGGTTGAATTATTGCTTTAAATTCATTTAGCCCTGTGATGGACTGGCCATTTTTCCATGGTGTTTCCCTGCCTTCAGCCCAAGATACAAGATTGGCTCCAGCAGCCTACAAACAGTAAGATGTAAATGTAAGAATGTATAAATTCTTTAAAATAATTTATCTAATGTATAATTAACAAGAAACTAAACAATATGCTAAAATAAACAGACAATCAATGGGAACAAGTTGTTTTCAGTTTATGTCAATTTATTTGTAATCCTCCAGTTACATATATACCACAATAATGGTATGATTACACTGACTACAATTGAATGTCTTCCAGATTGAATGCACATATAATTGTAGAAATTGCTTCTTTTTCTAAACCTTGTCACTCGAAGGAAAATGTGAAACTCTTCTCACACGGAGACACTTCTAAGGCTTCTCTACAGTGTGAACTGTGTTGTGACTCTTAAGGTTTCCTTTAGTCGTGAAACTCTTTCCACACTGTTCGCAAGTAAAAGCTTTCTATCCACTGTGAGTTCTCAAGTGATCCTTGAGGCTTCCTTCTCTTGAGCAAGTCTTCCCACAGTGATGGCACATGAAAGGCTTTTCTCCGATGGGAATTTTAACATGATCTGGAAGGAGATTTGTGTCTGTGAAACTCCTTTTGCACTGATGGTATTTAAAATCGCTGTCTCTTGAGTGAATCCTAATGTGCCTATTAAGGCGTTCTTTATATCTGAAACACTTTCCACACTGATCGCATCTGAACGGTCTCTCGCCAGTGTGACTCTTTATGTGAGTCTTAAGGTTTTTTTTCTGCGTATAACATTTTCCACACTGAGAGCAGATGTGAGGTCTCTCTCCGGTGTGAATTCTCATGTGAGCCTTAAGGTTTTTTTTCCGTTTAAAACATTTTCCACACTGAGAGCAGGTGTGAGGTCTCTCTGCGGTGTGAATTATTATGTGAGCCTTAAGGTTTTTTTTTCGTTTAAAACATTTTCCACACTGAGAGCAGATGTGAGGTTTCTCTCCGGTGTGAATTGTCATGTGAGCCCTAAGGGCTTTTTTCCGTGTAAAACATTTTCCACACTGAGAGCAGGTGTGAGGTTTCTCTCCGGTGTGAACTGTCATGTGAGCCGTAAGGGTTTTTTTCAGTGTAAAACATTTTCCACACTGAGAGCAGGTGTAAGGTTTCTCTCCAGTGTGAATTCTCATGTGAACCTTAAGGGCTTCTTTCCGTATAAAACATTTTCCACACTGAGAGCAGCTGTAAGGTCTCTCTCCGGTGTGAATTCTCACGTGAACCCTAATTTTTTTTCTGGTTGTGAAATTTTTTCCACACTGACGGCATATTATTATTCTCTTAGATTTTTTTGGTGAGGTCTTTTCAGTGGGTGAGAAACTAAATGTTTTTTCTTCAGTTTTGAAATCATGCTGTTCCTCATTGCGATCTTTCTCTTCCATTTCAATCAGTTCTTGACTCTCCTCTTTCAGCGCCATCAAGTCTGAGGTGAAAAAGAGACAAATACAAGTTAACACCAGTTTAATGGTGTAAGGCAAATATAAAAACATTTAGACATAAAACGCATCAGAACTTCTTGTCAATACTGTTCATTCTTTGATTTCTAAATCTTGATAAAGGGATGTACCATTACATTGTTTTCCACAATTAGGTACCTAGTTGTTGAATTCATTTTGTTTTGTTGTTGCATTCACATATTCCTTTTTTCATAATCACAGCCTTCTTTCAGCCAATAAATGTAGCAGTGTCAACAAACAAGCTCTAGCTGGTTGAATATTCTGAGCACTTACTAGTCACACTTACCACTAGCTGGGTGTACCCGCTTACCATTTCCCTTTATTTGAAATTGTGAAATTGAAAATACACCAAATGGAACCCATCAATTTCACAAAAACTCCCATATATCATTTGCATAAACTCCCATATATAATTTGCATAAAGTGGCTTTTTAGGCAATTCTAAAAATGAATAATTCGCAAAACTGCAATGGAATCTGTTTTTGCACTCAAAGGTCACCTGGCGCACGTGAAATTTACATGATCATTTAGTATAACCTCCAAGAAACACCTCATATGTAGCCACGTTCAAGTATAAGGGTTCATTTCTTGGCAGTAATACTTAAATAACCCCTTGGCCAGTTAAATATGGCTCCTCATTCAATGCTTGTGTTTATACTAGCTACTTTGGTAAACATGCATACTCTTTTCTTCAATTTCACTAGTTCCCTCTTACAGATAATAAACTAAGCGAAAGGTTGTGCGTATTTGGCGTATTGTCCGAGAGAGGGCCTTGAGCTCGGTGGTCATTCCCGAGCCCGGGGCTCTCCCCTGCCCAGGGGGAGGGGTCCGAGCTAAGCACTGGCCCGAACCCTAATAAACGCTCCCCAAAGGGCTAGTAATTAATCGCAGGACAAAAAAGGCCCCCAAAAAAGCTTGGACTTAAGGGATGCTGGACTTTCGTTGTAGTTGCGGGCATTGGTGCGTGGGTGGGGATAAGAGAAGAGCTCCTGTGGGTACTGCTGAGGTATAGATTGGAAAACTCCTTTGGAAGTGAGAACTGCTATGGGGGCAGTGGGGAATTACGAAAAGGTGGATGAGGCTCTTGCGGGAGCTAAAGCTGCTGCTGTGATGTAGGGAGCAGGGTTAAAACTCCTACAGGAGCTGATGCTGCTGTGGCAGTGTGGGAAGAAGGCTAGGGGGCTCCTGCGGGAGCTGGCGGTGCGGGGAAGGGGGCTAGAGGCTTCTGCGGAACCGGGCTCTGTTGCGGCAGTGGGAGGTAATAGATAAAGGATCCATTGAAATGAATGTGCTGCTGTAGTATGGGAAGAAGGCTAGGGGCTCCTGCGGAAGCCGGCGGTGCAGAATCAGTGGAGAATTATTGATAGCGGATGCTGCAGTGGCTGTGGGAAAAATGATAAAGGCTCCTGCAGGAGCGGACGTTGCTGTGGCCGGATACGGAGGAAAGGTTGGCGAGAGGCCGTGTGGCTAATGCGGATGTATGGGGGTGGACTGGGATAATTCCTTTGTGGGCTTCTTTGATGTCGGAGCGGTCTGATCGAATGTAGCTTTTGAAGGCTTCTGACGACCAGTATCCAAGAGTTTGAATTTGCTGCTGGGAGAGGCTTTATGGGGCTGCTGTTGTGGCTGTGTCCCGATTTGAAAGGAGTAGGACGGACATAAGGTGCTTCCGAAACCAGAAACGGGTGACGGGGCGGTTGGAGTCATCTGTAAAAAGGGTGGGTTTTTTGATTGCGATTTCCTGAGCTGGAGGAAGCCTAGGAGGGTTTAAAATGGTTGGATGGGCGACTGGAGGTCGAAGATGTAGACAAAAATGGCCTCTCTCTGACTGGTCTGTTTTGCTTTGTTTAATAAAATAGGAGATGGCTTCGTTACCTGACGCTGCTAGATCTGAGATGGTTGGATGGATGGCTTGGTTAAAGTTGGATGTGATAGCGAGCTTGGAACATCTGAGGAAGCCAGAGAAAGCCAGAAGAAACATGGTGTCTAGCGTACTGGCGGTGTGGATGGATTGGTAGCCTTTGTGGAGGGTTGAGATGCATTTGGTTAATATTTTTAGCTTTATAGGTTGGCGGGTGTCTGGGCGGGTGGTACGTTTTTTTGTATACCTTTAATTAGTAGGGCAGAAAAATTGGTTTCCTTTATGGAGCCGAAATGGAGTTTTTTTATGGCGTTGAGATAGGAGATGAAGGTGGTAATGGCTAGCAGGGAGAAGTCGGGAAACAATAGCTTGTAAGCAACGTGAAATGTTTTAAAAGACTCTAATGCTGTTAAATAAGACTGGAGGGTTCTTGGGGAAACGGCTTGGAGAATGGAATTGAGGAAAGCTTTGAGGAGAGGTCTCAGGGGGTGGTTCATGGGAATATCAGCTCTGAATAGGGAGATAATGGGGTAAGGGAGTGGGTCCGCCTCTGGTGCCAAGGATCTGAAATTCTGGAAGTATAACGAGAAAGAGAGTCAGCTATTTGGATTTTTAGACCCAGGAATGTGTTTTGCGGTGATAATGAATTGGCCGCAAGCCCAAATCCAAATCAGGCGTCTTAACAAAGGCATAAGAGTGGGGGAATGGGAGCGGCCTTTGTTGACGCAGTGCACGGTAGCTCCGTTGTCGCAATGGACAAGGATACTAGTGGCGGACCATTCTTTACCCCATACAAAAGCTGCAACGACTAAAGGATATAGTTAGAATAGCGCTGAGGATGATCGGTGATGCAGCAAATCTGCCAACGTGGGGGGCCATGTAGATGCAAAGTAGCGATCTAGGAAAAAACCTCCAAAACTGATGGAGGGGCGGCGTCTGTAAACAGTTGGAAATCGATTGGGGAAGAAATCAGGTTGTCATAGAAGAAGGATAATCTGTTCCATTGTTCCAAGGAAGGATATCCAGACTGAGTCATTGTGGCATGGGTCTGTTAGGGATATTTTTGTCAGGTAGGGCGGAGGATGCGAGCGAGAGAAGATGGGAGATGAAGGGGCGTCCTTGCGGGATAATGTGTATTGCGAAATTTAAATGGCCTAAAATGTGTATAAGCTTGTGCTTTGAACAGCTTGGATTAGTTAAAATAGAGGAAGTCACCAGTATCGTTCTATCGATTTTCTCTTCGGGCAGAGAGGGCTGGAATTTTTGGGAATCCAAGTTGATGCCCAAAAATTCGATAAAAGTGCTGGGGCCTAGGGTGTTTGTCTTGGGAGAGAGGAATCCCGAGCTCTGTGAAAAGCTTTTGGGTTGTCAAAAGATGTGTGGCTGGGAAGGAGTATGGGGGCGAGATGATCAGAAAGTCATCTAGGAGATGAACCAGAAACGGTATGTCATGATTGTTGGAAAGGATCCAGCAAATTGCCTCTGACAATATGTCGAAAATTTTTCTGCAGCAGAAAGGGAGGCGGAAGGCAAAGTAATATCTATTCTGCCAGCGGATACTGAATAGGTGCCAAAATTCTGGGTGGATGGGCATGACTTTAAAGGCAGAGGTGATGTCGACTTTGGCCAGCCAAGCACCGCATCCTGCTTTTTTAATCAGGGTAGTGGCTTGGTCGATGTCGCGGTAGTGAAGAGAAAATTCATCGAGCGGGATGAGGCTGTTAATGCTTGGAAACGGAGAATTATGCGGGGACGACAGATCGATTATTAACCGTTTTTTTTAATCTGAAAATTTTCTGGTAGCTATGCCGATGGGGCTGACCCGAAAAATGCTGAAGGGAGGAACGGAAAAAAGGCCAATCATTTATTTCGCCTGTAATTGTTTTTTAATTAGGAGGTCGACTAATTTAGGTTCGGTTTGAAGGATCCTTCGGGGCAGTGGTGGCTTGAGTTGCGGCTGGGGGTACTGCAGGATCTGGCTTCGAAGGCGTTATCCTCTGGATAAAGATCGATCACGGACATTTTCGAGGTGGTTGGATGAGCCAAAGCGTTGACAAGACAAGAGATGATGATGGTAGGATTGTTGTGTTATTTAAGGGATTTTTCCTGCACTGATTGGATAGGGTGAGTGATTGCTACGGGTGAATTGGCCGTGTTAATTATCTGTGCGAGCTCCTCCCTAAAGTTGTTAATAAAACATCACTTTACACACCGGCTGGTAGGGCTGGGGGGGATCAATTTCTCAAATCTTAATGTCAGATTTCAAATGCTTTTTTTTTTACAAGGTTCAAACTATAAGTACAATTTTGTCGCAGTTCAATATGAAGTGACAGATTGCTAATCGAATCACAAACTTGTAAAGCATAATCAAATCAAATTCACGTTTGAATTTATGTCAGATCCCAGCCCTAATGGCTAATGTGGTGGCTGTGATGTACATAAACCTACCAACATCTGTTGGCAAGATTTAAAAATGATGTTTTAGACACATAATATTGGTTGATGGGACAGTTAATGGCCATAGTATTTGCCAAATTCAATCTAAAAACAAACTAGAAATTCATCAGTACCAGACCTCCCTAAAAGTTGCATATGGCCCTGGAACCACCAATGGGCCCCGCTGCAGCTGTGCAATTAAAAGAGTCTTAGTTTATTTTTTTCCCCCAAATAATTATGAAAAATCCTGCTTGAATCTGTTCCTGTGATTTAAAGCAGTGCACTGTCAAGCGTCCTACATAACATCCAAATCAGTTAAATCATGTAACGTACTGTTGTAATATACAGGACGTGCTTGAAACTAAAAAAATAAACCTTATGCTATTTCTGTCATTTAATCAAACAACAAAATAATGAGAAATTGGTTCACTTCTTTACACTGGATATCTTTAGTAACTTTAATTATTTTATATATTTAATCAATCAGGTGAAGAAGAAAAAAAAAATTATCAAATAATTTATTCTTTCCCCTTGTAGAGTCATTTAGGATCCAGCTCATTGGCATTTTGGTAAGGAATTGTTCATCTGATACTTCTACTAGTTCTGGTAGAGATTTATTGATATTTTGCTACAGGTTTATTTATTTTAATACAAATGTACTTAATATGATACTTGTTTGGATTAGCTTGTTATAGTTAAGATTCTGATTAAAAAAAAGACTGGGAATAATTAGTTAATATTGTAATTTTAATCTGAATATGTTAAAAAGTGTTTTATGAAGTGTTGTACACTGTTATTGGACTGTAAAGTAAAAATATTATACAAGATTTGTTTTGTATTGAATGTTTTCATTTAAAAATATTCAACAGAATCAAGGTTGGAATTTTATGAAATTTTATTTTTTTTAGTTTTTGTTTATGCAGGACAGTACAGAAAGCACACAAGTGGGAGAGAGATGAGGGGACGGCATCAGATAGGACCAAGAGCTGGGACTCAAGGATCACCTGATGCACAACCATGCTATATGCACAAGACTGTTGTTTTTATCAGAATGTGAATTTGAAACATTCTCAAACTCTTCGACCCATTTCCACTGCACAAATGTTCACATCAAACTAGTTAACCACCAAAAATAAGAGGTCAAATGGTTTTAGTCAAAAAAAAAAAAAAAAAAGGTTTCTCTTGCAAGTGCAGCGCAAAATATGCCTGCTTTTGTACAAAAACTTTGAGTCTTTAACCTGGGGTCTAGGGATTTTGACAAGTTTTAACATACCCTCACATTTATGTATGGTGAAGTTTTTTTTTAGTATCTGAAAAAAAATACACTACCAGTCAAAATTTTTGAACAGTAAGATTTATTTTTTTAAAAGATCTTTTTATTAAATAATTTCCTACTGCTCATCAAGCCTACATTTATTTGATCCAAAATACAGCAAAAGCATTAATGTATTATTGAAAATAACAGATTTCTGTTTGAATATATTTTCAAATGTAATTTTTCCTGTGATCAAAACTAATTCTACTTTGGATTGGATTTTGAAAACTTCTGACTGGTGTACTGTATAATGTCTAAAGTCTGATTACTTTGTATTCATCAAACTGGGCTACAATAATATGTGAGCAGGATTAAAGTGTTTGTGTTTTTGGAAATTTTTTCGACAGGTTTTTATTTTTATTTAGTTTTATACAGTGTACGTTTCCAAAATAAAACTTGTTTTACAGCATTGATTATGTGTTGGTTTATTGAAGTTGATAGTAATCCAATTGCTGCTATTTGATTTTAACTTTCATGTACGTACAGTTTTGATCTAAATGCAAACTGGTTCTAATTGAACGTACAGTTGTGTAATCACCGTTGTTGAAAGGTAAGACTGTAAAACAATATAGCAATTTTAACGGTGAATCAACGTTATTACTGCAACGTTGAAACGACGTCACAATATCAACGTTGAAAAACCTTTCGGATTTGCAAAAATTTTCACCGTTGAGCCAACATGGTGACTGATGTTGTTTCCAAGTTGAATCGACTTTGAAATGCAGGCTGGGAATGTTACACAAAATATTTGTTTTGTTTTGACTACTTCTGTATTATTTTAGATCACTATTTCTGTAGAGCTGGATCAATTAGTTTAGCTTTTGTGAATGAAAACCAACCTGTTTGTTCCTCAGTATCTTCTTGTTTGATGAAAGTTTCTTCAATCCTCACGTCTTCTCTCTCCTCTTTAATAAACGCCATGTTTGGTTGTTCCTCAGTATCTTCTTGTTTGATGAATGTTTCTTCAATCCTCACCTCTTCACTCTCCTCTTTAATAAACGCCATCTTTGGTTGTTTATCAGTATCTTCATGTTTGACTCTGAATTCTTCAATCTTCATGTCTTCACTCTCCTCTTTAATAATCACCATCTTTATAATAGCGTGTCACGTGGATCTCTGTCGATTCTCCAGGAGTTTTTCTGTGTTTGTACACTTTGTCCTGTTTAATATAAAAATAATTAATAGAAAGAAAAAATAATGCAAACTAAATCTCTCAATCAGCTTCTAGTTCAGTATTAGATTTAAACATAAAATGTATAAAATATATACAAATTACACAGAAGGTTCATATTTAGGCAGGCTATTTTTATCTATATTTGGTATTCGATTATTTATCATATCTAATATATCACTGATTCTTGAAAATTTGGCAAAAACATGTCCCACCAAGAAAAGTGCTCATTCTGTTGGAAATGAAGAACATTTTCATAAATCAAAAGAATCAAGATTATAATCAGAGGGTCAGTTGCACATATGTAAGGTTCTTTTATAGTTTTCTTTTAATTTTGTATTAATTTAATTATCAAATCTGGCCCATTGCCTACAAAATCACTTGTCCTCAGATAGGAGATAATCATTTCAGCTTAGGGCTGGGCGGTATACCTTTTCATACCGAATACCGGTGTTTTTTTTTTTAATGATATTCATTTTTCATATACCCCAATACCGGTGAGTGTGTGCGTACAAAGCGCTGGGAACACGTATGTTGACGCAAACAGAAACCGCAGCTTGCACGTGCTTGTCTGAAGCAACACATCTGAGGTGTGGACGTATTTCAGTATATCTGAGAAAGACCCAGGGTTAGCGATTTGCAAAACTTGTAATGCCGAAATTTCAAGAGGGGGTGTGTCTGCAGTGATGAGAGCAGAGATCGGCGCATTGTGCGCAGACAGATGTAGCTTTCAGTGAGAGAAAAACAATGGCTTTACGTTGGTGTTACGTCGCAATATTTTAAATATGTCTTTTCTATATACTGTATTTTTATTAATATTTATGTTTTAAAGCCAATGGATATCACACAAGCAACGTGGAAACTGATCAATATGTTAAAGTGAAAGTAAAAACTGACTTTCAGCATCTGATGTGCATTCTTTCAGACAATGAGAGACGATTATACTTCATATGCTGATATTAATTTAGTCCCTTAATATTTTTCTTGTGCCCCGAACATGGTGGGAAAAAAAATAAAAAAGAAACGTATTTTGTGTAAGGTTTGTTTTTGAAAGTCTTAAATAAAGCTCTTAATTTTCATTGATGACTGCAGTGTTATTAGGGGGTCATGAAAGTCATAATTATGATTTCAGGTGGTCTAAAATGTGGGGACTGAAAGACAAGAATTGCGATGAAACTTCAAAAGGCTATCCATTGAATAAATATGAGCGCTGCACGTTTCAAAATCATTTGTTGCGCTACTTTGTATACTACCATTCTGACAGCGCCTCCTGCTGAAAGAGAAACGCGTAGACTTGTAAATGTGAACTTGTGAAGAATGCACAATAAAGTGTTGTGTATTTTGACTGCAAATCATGAATTCTGATTTCTTCACCTCATTACAATTATGAGTGCCACTGTCACTTCTTTGTGAACAGCAGCATTTTGTGAGACCAATCAAACCTGGGTTAATACTAGTCTGGTCAATGTAAGCCAATATACTGCAGTAATTATTCTCTAATTTATTAGGAAATGTGGTTAACACCTAGTCATGCATGAAAAAAAAAATACCGTCATATACCGTGATACCGTATAATTTTGAAAAATACCGTGATATAAATTTTTGGTCATACCGCCCAGCTCTATTTCAGCTTGATTAAAAAAGCAAAAAGTAATCATTTAATTGAATAATAATTTTACTATATGAAAGAGTACATTGTAATATGTATCACAAATTACAAACACTGTGTTTGAATAATATTTACAAATATTTTTGGTTGCACAAAATGTGTCCCACATATGCGTCACCACCGTCAGATATTTATAAAAAAGCAATAAAATCAGGCAACTACAAGCTCAACTGCATTCCTGAGGACCACATTATCAAATCTTCAGCTTTACTGTATGCTTCAAGATCAGCCAAGCTCCTGTAAATTTGCTATTTTCTCTTAAAATTGTTCATATTTTTGGACACTGCTACTGTGGCAACCATAACATGTCAACACCGTCTCTTTTGTATAAATAATATTAGATTTGATTATGACATAAATGTATACTTTTTAAAAACAAGTCTGAAGTAGCTAGCAACAGAGTGGAAACAAGATGGCTAATGTGAACAACTAATGCATATCATGGGAAATAGTAGGTTTTTGTCACCACCGTCAGATGTCACCACCGTCAGGTTTTCTGTCTGACGATGTTGAAATATTTGAAAAATGTTTTATCAGAGTGCTCAGGATTGTTATTTGTTGGACCAAATAGTTAAATAAAGTTGTTAAACAAGAAGCCGTTGACTTGAGTGGTATACATTTTGGAATTTTATGTTGTAATGAGGCCACTGTCACCACCGTCAGATTAGTGTCACCACCGTCAGAGGGAGTTTTAATTTTTTTAAATAAATATGCATAGGGGCCTACAATATATTTTGTCAGTGCTGCTGAGTTAATAAAGTAATAGTCTCTTTTAATACAAAAATACATTTGTTAAATAAAAAACATTTTTTGTTTGATTTAAGCAAAAAGTAAACGTTGTAAAACACTAAAAAGTAAAACGCCTATTTTATGAAAAAAATACAAAATGGGGAGGTGACACCAGTACATTGCTGAAAAGCTAAGACCTTGGTCTATAATAATATACATTCATATGGTGTAATTAAACACATTTTTTTTTTTGGAAAATTAAAACCTGTTTTATCCAAATTCTCAAGAATCACTGATATTACACGTTCATGAAATCATTCTCGGTAGTGATTCCACTCGTTTGTGTTTGTTGTTGTCGTTTGTAGTCCGCGTGCCGCCGAATCGAATCACTGAATCATTTCACAAATGATTTGATTCAAATGATTCGGTTTCTCAGAATCTCTCATAATTTCTTATCAAACGATTGATTTATGATACAGAGAGAGAAATAAAACGCACCTTCTCTGTTACCAAAGGCTAAATAAAGCATTACAATGTGATATTTAACAATGATGCATTTATTTATTTTACATAGCTTGTTAATTCATTCATTGATGTAACAGTTGGCATTGATTTAAAAACTTTAAAACCACAAACCTTTCTTCATGTGAATCACAGCAGATGAGGAGCGCGGCGCATCTTTATGACGTCACATCACAGGAGCAAAATAAAAGTCCCATTCGTGCACTGCTCTCTAGAATCACAAACACATCATGTTGTGTATTGAACAGAATTTCGTAACCAAATAATGATGCATTTCTAAAGTTAAATATAGGATTTTTTTTATGTAGATTTTAAACACTATATGTTTTTATACCTTGCAATTCAATTAATTATTTTGTGCATATAATCAGTTTTTTTTGTCTTGGCAACATTGATGTCCAGCTGACTAAAGTGACAGTGATTCAAGGCTTTTATTAATTACAGATCCAAACATAATAATTAGTAACAATTTGATAAATTGAATTTGTTTTGTAATACAGTACTTTTATTATTATTATTATTATTCAGATCAGGTATCCACTTTTTTTGTGCATGATGCCAGATTCCTCAGAGAATCATCATTATGCCAGACATTTCAGCAGGGTATGTTTTGCTTTTTACAATGTTTTTTTTTTTTTTTTTACTATTTGTATTGTACACTTGAATCATTACAGGACAGTACAATGGTAACTTGCTGAGGGGTAGAGGATACCTTTACTGCCCTCTGTATCAAATGCCTTGCTTAACTCGGCAGTCAAATAAGGTCTTCCAAAGACAACAGACTCGAGGGAATAATTTTTAACCTTTACTGTTGATTGTGGAATAAGGTAAAACTGCAAAACATACAAAATTGAATGACATAAAAAAAATGTACATGCACAAGCACAATCAGGCTTTTTGCTAAAAAATAAATCGCTGGCTGCATGCTTTTCTAAAACATGTAATGCAATTGACCGAATAAAGAATAAAGTTAACATCCGACATGTAAGATAACATGGATGTAGTGTAGGTATAAGTAAATAAAAATAAAATTGTAATTAGGTAATGTCTACATACCAAAAGTGCCTTTAATACAACTTAAATCAGGAAGCAGTAAGAGTTACGACCATGTGCTCTGCTCTGTTGCTGCTGAATGCCTAGGCTCACATGTTTGATGTCATCAAACAAGGACTCTGAATGCAGTACCTATCTTTTGCCAGAAGGGGCCACTGAACCGCAACTTTACCCGCTGCAGCCTGCGGTGGACATCCAACCCCGCCCACATCCATGTGTGACGTCAGACACCACGCCCACGTCAATGCGTCATCGTGTGACTCCCCTCCCCATAGGTAGCCTTAAAGCAGTGAATTTCAAAATACTTCACGAAATTTATCCATGTAAAGTAGCTCTTTCTAAATTCATGGACATTGATAACACCTGCAGTTTCTGTAACACACATGAGGAAGACTTGTGTCATTTGTTTTATAATTGTGAATTGTCTCGTGAGTTTTTGGTCTGATGTTAGCACCTTTCTATTTCTGCAAAGAAATGTTAATTATATGCTTTCTTTAAAAGATGTTATCTGTACTTATTCTCATAAAAGTAAAATGATTGAGTACGTTGTTAACTTTTACATTTTGCAAGGCAAATATTATATTCATAAACAGAAATTTGCTAAATGCATACCAAAATGTATTTGTTTTATCAGAAATAGAAGTTTTTAAAAAGTCTTTAAAACAAATGAATACATTTGTTGTTACATTTCACGGAGAACTTTTTTTCTGGTTATGCTCCTACAATATAATTTTTGAATATGTAAGGGAAAAGGAAGAAAATTTGAACTATTGTTTAGTTGTTTCTAGGTTTTAATTTAGTTTGTTTATTTATTTACTTTTTATTTATACGTTTATTTATTTATTTTTCTCTCTATGGTATTATTTTATTTTTATTTTTTTATTATTACATATTGTATTACTGTATACAGATTAAGCTTGTATTTTGTGTATCTGGATTTCTATTTCAATATTTATGTCCAATTATTCTTTAATAAAATTATAATAATAATAATAATAATAAGAATCCCGATGTTGTACGCATGTGCAAGAATGGCGGAAGTATTTTGTATCGGGGATGTAAACAAAACAGTTTGTATTAAATAATACAAATTAAACCTGTCATCTTTCATATGGAACTAATTACATACGAACAGCCGGTAAAACGCTTGCTTTGGTTGGTTAAAGTTAGGAAAATGGTAATTGGTAATAAAAGATTTAAACCTTACCCTATTTGTTTGTGTAATGACATAAATTCACGTTTATTATAATCGATTTTGACATAGCTTAGACAAGATCAGATTTAAGTTTTGTTATTGTAAAAGTAACACTTAGCATATTTTCATTTTCATCTAATTCTCTAAAGATATGTCAACAAATGTGAACATTGCTAATCATATTATCACTATTTTAATATGTGTTAATACTATTTAATATGTTGGATGTGTGAAGTGTTTGAATATGGGCGTGGCGTCTGGCGTCACACTTGGATGTGGGCGGGGTTGGATGTCCACCGCAGGCTGCAGCGAGACGCTCCTTAACTTTATGCTGAAATGTAAAATGTCTGGATAGGACAGCACAATACCCTTGTCTGCCCTATTTAATGACACCCTACCCTGAACCTGATCCTGGACCACAGACACGCTTTAACCTGTATCACAGCGAACATGGGCCAAGGTGGAGATGACCATAGGGATCCTCAAGTCTAGGTTTCAGTGTCTTCGTGGGCTCTGGGTCAGTCCAGAGAGGGCATGCCACATCAGAGTGCATGTTGTGCTTCACAACATTGCCACTATAAGAGCAGAGAGAGACACCCTCCTTGTATTGAAGAAGATGGCCCAGAATGAACCCCTACAGATTTTTGCACACAACAGAGATGGAAGACTTTAGAGAGACAGGATTAGTCAAAATTACTTTTATTAAATTGTTTGCACTGGTCTGCTGTGCAGTTAATTTGTTTATTTCCTAAATAACAATGAAAGTAAAATTAAATAAAATGTTTTTTTTATTACATTGCTTTATATACACAACACTTTTAACATGCAACAGATTAATGTTCACACAAGTTCTCACTTTAAGGCGATGCTCCAGTAATTTGATTTCTAGTGTTGCTTTTTTAATGGATAGCATTTTCTCTTCCATTTAGGAAGGCAAAAAAAAAAAAAAATTCAATAAATGAGATTATGTCAAACAATAAAATTAAAATATGGACAACTGCACACAAATTCTTACACTGCTTCGATTGTGCATTGAGGTTGAAGGACCTTCATCTGTGGGCAAATCCCCAGGTATGTACTGTGAAAGGACAATGACAGTTTGTTACTCTAATGTAAAAAGGGGGCATGCATTATAATGGTATGCATCATACCTCAGTGGATCTACCAGCATTGTCTACTTCTATCACAGCAGATGTGGTCTATTCATCGTCATCTTCATCATCTTCATACTTCAGTGGAAATATGCAAGTCTACATTATCTGGAAAAAAAATCTAAAAGCAACTAAAGGTACCTGACAACAAAACACAACTGTAACAGACTGTGTTCTTTCTGTAGGGTCCAATAATACAATCCCTCTATCAGTATCTATAAGAAAATACAACCCATAAAATTCTCAATATTATCAAAGAAAAACTAATAATGCAGAACAAAAACATGTCAAAGTAATACAACTAAGATTACATTAGCCTATACATACATCATATGCAGTTAAATAAAGTAAGTCTAGATAAAAGCATTAAGCATGTTCAAAAAGCCTTTAAGTGACAGAGATAGTAATTTATTAAGTCATATAATGAAAACAAAAACTTACATTTCACAATGTTACTTGTGGTGCATGGTGTGTGTGTGATGAAGTGCCCCCTGGAATGCCAGCAACCACTGGTCGCCCTTTATTAAGGGACAGAGCCAGCTCCTCAGATGGGGTGAGGGGAGGTGGTGGGCCTCCGCCAGTTAGACGGGCTTCAGCCTTCTTTCTATTAGCTACATGACAGAAAGAATATACTAAATCGTGTTTAATAAATAGATGAGTAATTGTGTAATCAAATATTACCTTTTTGCAGAATATTTTTGTTTCAGTTTGACTTGGCTCAAAGTTCTTCTGGCTCCAGAAGGATTACACCTTATTAAATAAGAACATATATTCCTAGTCAATACATTGTTATTTTAACCTAAAGAAATGAATGGCAGGAAAAGTAAATGCTTTTATAGTGATTTAACAGTCAAAAAGATGCAGAAGGGGTGTTTAATTATTTTGCATTGTAATAAAAGGGAAGGCGGTTGTGATGCGCGGGTCGTCTCATAACCCGCGGGCCCCGTGGGTAACCCGCGGGTCGGGTTGGGGCGGGTAAAGAAACTGTCACTTTATTTGCGGGGCGGGTTGGGGCGGGTCATTAAATACAAAATAAAATAAAAAAATCAATGTATGTTGCGTGCAATTCCCTATAGCCTATATTACATATTTGGGAATATCTATTTTCATATTTTATTAAGTTCTTTAATAAGGTTATCAACACGTCACGTCACGAAAGCGCCAAGCAGCTCCCGCTGCCAGCCACAAGCGCATCAAGCGAACGCTCATTCGGCTCTGCAGGCCTGGTGCTATGCGTATTTAAATCTCCTCTGATGCGCATTATCCTGCATTAGCCAAAATCATGACAGTCAACCACATCCAGTCATATGTGAATGAATGTAAATATTCGCTAAAAACACACAATAAAGACAGCAATGATGTAGTCAGGACTGTGGCGCCGGCTTGCTTTGAAATGTATTTGGTGATTGCGCCCGCTGCGTTTCCTGCACCCTAGTCATTTAATAACGAAAACAATATCTTACAAATAAAAAGAAGCAGATTTTCATGATCAGAACTTCCTTAAACCAGTGAACCTTTAAACCTTTCAGTCCAAGGATCCAGTAAACGAATGCGTTCAAACAGAAAGTTCAAAACGATATTCATAAATGAAGCATATATACCCACATTTCTTCCGGCACCACTAACGTTACACCACTGATTATCTTGTTATTAATATGATTTGGTTTATGGTTCATATTCATAATCGTACAGTATTGTTGCCCGTTTAAAGGGCGAAAAGCACTTTCGGTTTTCATTTGCATTACAATGCATAGTATGTCTATTTAATTGTCGCGGGTGCGGGGCGGGGCGGGTTGTAAAAATAGACACAGTACTGCGGGGCGGGCTGGGGCGGGCCAAATAATTTCATAATTGCGGGACCCGCGGGTTGAAAAAAACCCCGACCCGCGCATCACTAGAAGGCGGTATCAAATTTGTCATTACCTGACTTCTGCAGACAGTCATGATCGCTGACTTCAGTGTCTAGGTATCCAGTATGCTGAAGCAGTGCTTGTGGACGATAGGTTGGTTTCACGTGACGTCACGTTGCTGTATCGTGAGAGCGCGAAATTCAGATGGAGGGCAGGAAGTGAAATTGCTGAGGATCTGCCAGTGAAATAATGCTAATGTTTTGTGTAGTTTACGGCTGCTCCAATCGTTCAAACCGAGAAAAGGGAAAGGGGTTTTACAGAGTACCAAAAATTGTCACTCATAAAGGTGATAAAATGTAAAAAGCTCAGACAGACAGAACTCACAAAGACCACACTCATAACAATAGTCAAAATGTAATCTGGTCTCATACAACTAGGCATGGGCCGGTATAAGATTCTGACGGTATGATAACCTTGGATAAAAATATCACGGTTTCACGGTTTCACGGTATCACGGTATTGTAATTACTGCTCTACAATGTTATATTTAAATGTCTGGGTAAAAAAACAACAAACAACTCTTTTTTTTTTCAACTGAACACAGTATATTTTATTTTAGGAAACATATAGAACATTTTGTAACATCAGGCAAAATGATCAAAATAAATAATTGAATCTTCTTAATTAAATTAAATTGCAGTCACTTGTATGAGTCTAAACCTGCAGCTCAACAATAATCAACATAAATAAACATAAATAAAATTTTCAAAAACAAATCCTTCTAATTGGAAAAAATGCAATCACTAATCAAAACAAAAACATGACCATTTGTCACAGTTCCAAAAAATAAAGTAATTATAGCAGCTCAACAATTTTTGTAGACATGCTCACTTTTTACACATTCTTTATTCAGTCCAAGTTAAGATGCAGGAATGTGAGCATGTTCACCTTTCCTGGATTAAGTTTGGACCGGTGAGGTACGAGGATATGTCCGCTACAACTGAACACCCTTTCTGAGGGCACACTGGTGGCTGGGATGCAGAGAAATTTTCTTGCTACCTTGCCAAGTAGAGGTAACTCTAGTTTCACAGCTTGCTCTACAGTGAACATGACAGTCTCATCCTTGTTCTGCGAAAAGTTGCCCTTGAAACGGGGATCAATGAAGCAAGCAATGTCAATCAGCTTACTGACACCCTCAGAGGAGTAACGTTGTTGCAGATCATCCGTCATTACTTTTTTCATTTGTTTTGTTAGGGCATCATCTTCCTGTTTTTCTTCCAGTATGCAAGTGATGTGCTCCATAACAGGCTTCAATGAAGACAGGGTGGTCTTTGTTTCAGATGCCAGTAGATCTGTGAAATCATTTAGAGGCCCCAGAAGTTGGCAGACCATCTCCAAAGTGCGCACATCACTGTTTTTTGGCATTAAATGCCACGAGCTTCTGTCTGCTGCAAGCACTGCACAACAAGCCTGCTGCTGTTCCAGAAATCTTTCAATCATTTTGAAGGTGGACCCCCATCTTGTCACTACATCATGAATGAGTGATTTTTCAGGAATATTCAGGAGTCCCTGATTCTTCTTTAGTTCTCTCTTTCTTCTCAAGCTGCGAGAGAATCCTTGAACAAGATGCCTACATGCTCGAACAGCGGATTCAACTCTTTGAAGTTTTAGCACTTTGACTATAGCCAAATTTAGGTTATGGCCAAAACAGCTGAGCCAAACACAGGGAAAGCCTTGGAATGCTTTTTTTCATGTTTGACGCATTGTCTGTTGTGATGCTGGACAAATGGTCCCTTGTGATCCTCCACTCCTGCAGCATGTTTTAAAAAAATTCCAAGATGTTTTCAGCTGTGTGGTCCTCTGGAAAAAAAAAAAAAAACAGCTTCGAGGCAGAAGGACTTCAATTCCCAATCTGGAGAGAGGAAATGAACTGTAAAGCTTATGTATGGTTCTCCACTACCACCGCTGCTGGTCCAAACATCTGTAGTAACAGAAAACCACACCCCTTCTGCCACTTGTTTTTGCACATGACCCCTGACTTCTGTGTACATCTTGGGGATTTCATTCTTTGAAAATAATTTTCTTGTTGGCACTTTGTATAAAGGTGTTGCTGTTTTCATTAGTTTTAAAAAACCAGGCTTCTCCACAATTTGAAAAGGCATCATGTCTTTTGCAATAAAGTATGCCACCGCACTGTTCAGGTCCTTTGCAGCCTTGGATGTGGGTGCATAAGCAAGCTGTTTCTCAAAAGTTTCTTGGATTGTTGGCTGACCTGCAGCTTTTGAGGAAGATGGTCATTTGCTGCTGAAGCCACAGCTGCTCTACAAAGAAGTAAAACAAAGACTGACATGTTAAATTTAAGCTAAATCTGTAAATAGTCTTTTTTTTTCACTTCATCTTTTAATCAGTGTACTTTTAACAATAATGTCATGTGGTAATTTAGTTATATACTAGATTTAACAAAAACAACTAATTACATTATTTTTTGTGTAAAAACATAGTACTGCTAAAATATCAAAACAATGCTGTAAAATAAATTTTAAATTTCATTGTTGATGCATATTAACGCAGAGTGTGAGTGTACTGCACACACGCACACACACACACACACACACACACACACACACACACACACACACACACACACACACACACACACACTGGTTTACATGTTTTATGGGGACATTCCATAGGCGTAATGGTTTTTATACTGTACAAACCGTATTTTCTATCGCCCTACACCTACCCTACACCTAAACCTAGCCCTCACAGGAGATTGTGTAAACTTTTACTTCCTCAAAAAAACTCATTGTGCATGATTTATAAGACTGTTTCCTCATGGGGACCTGAGAAATGTCCCCACAAGGTCAAAATTTACTGGTATTCCTATCCTTGTGGGGACATTTGGTCCCCACAACGTGATGAATACCAGGTACACACACACACACACACACACACACACACACACACACACACACACACACACATACACTCGCATACACATATACACTCACTCGCACGCACACACATACACACACACACACACACACACACACACACACACACACACACACACACACACACACACACACACACACACACAGTCTCATCAGTTCACGAACACTCAAAGACACGTGAGAGCCAGCGAGGAGTTGTTGTTGTTTTTTTAATGGCGTGATTTTGAGAAGATGTTAACGTGGCAGAAGGCTTAAAAGTAAAGACGTGATTTCACCTTAACTTAATTGTTGTACTAATGTTCAATCACAGAAATGTAATGTTAGTACATATGGTCTGCTATTCCCCACTCTGTAAAGTAACGTGCAAGAGGAAATTATTTGATGTTAGCTTATGTTTATAAGCCGTGTTATCTGACTCGGTAACTTAGATGTTTGCAAAAGTTAATTTTAAGACAGCTTTATGTTACAGTTTTTTACAGACGTTAGGACACATTTCTCAATACTTAGGTCACTTTTGCAAAACTCTTCACACAGTGAGCACAACAGAAGTCTATGTGGGCTAAACTGAGGATCAATTATCATTGTTTTGGCACAAAATGCATTCAATGACTACATCTCTCAAATTTCATGAATTCTTTTCTCACTCAGACACAACAACTGCCAAAAATCTTTGTACGTACAGCACATTTTGCACATGCTTACATACTGTTTTCAAAACTGTTAAACTTATGTTCAAAACAATAACATAATGCAAAACTGAATAAGACAGCAAAATTCAACAGCAATATTTTATTGAAACATATTTCAAATCTAAAAATGCGAGTAGATTAGCATTACTATTGTATCTGTATCAGTGGATGGTGTGTATACAAATTCTTGTATTTTGGAATTACTTAGTGCAAAAAAATAAAAATAAATAAACAACATAAAATATTGACAAATTCTGCATCATGTCTGATTCATTCCAGTAACATATATTGCAGTTATAAACAATATATATTGCAATTATAAACAGAGATGTGTCCTTGTTTTACACAAGAAAACACTGCGTAATGCTACGTGTTGTTAGTGTTTTTTAGCTCATTGTTTTGTGGGTGACAAAGTGTGTTTGTCGGCTGTCAACCTTTGCTAGTGTTCTGGAAGAATGAGTTTATTTGAGACCTGAATAAAGTGTTTTGGTAGTTGTAGTGCATTTTGAATGTGAAATGAACTGCTTTGCCAAGCTGAAAGTCGGTTAGGAGAATTGTGTGAAGAGTTTTGCAAAAGTGACCTAAGTATTGAGAAATGTGTCCTAGCGTCTGTAAAACACTGTAACAACTCACCTTGAATTTAGCGAAGAGTGCTGGATGGTGCTCCCGTAGATGAGAAATCATATTTGATGTATTGCCTCCTTTAGCAGTGACTCTTTTTAAACATGATTTGCATGTAGGTTGACCTTCCTCTTCCAATCCGTGGCCGTCAGATTTTTTGCGGTACCCAAAATATTCCCACACCTCTGACTTCGTCTTTTTTGACGGGGGGAAAAGTTGTGGGGATTCACCACCTTCGGCCATCCTGAATTTAAATTACTGCTGAGTCACTGAGAGACTGCGGATCACGTGCACAATCACAGACACGCGCCTGCCAGCACTAACCGGTGAGGGAGAGGCTGCATTGTTTTCGCAGCAGGTACGCACACACACAACCTAGTAGCAAGTCCTGCGCATTCACTTTGACGACACAAAAAATGCACATGCACTCAACTGTCAGCAAATCTTTCAACTTCGACCGAAAACTCACTCATCTTCATGAGGAACGGGTCACGTCCAACATATCTGTTTATTAACTCCTTGTTTCTATTTCTTGAAACTGGCTCTAAATTCATACAATACGGACTCTCCGCAATGGTTTCCTCCATAGACATATTCTCCATGTTTACTTCCTGCCCCCCATCTGAAATCGCTCCACCTTCACGCGTCATCATAATCACGTGAGTGAAACCCAGCTATTCATGCGTCCACTGTGGGCGTCTCTGTTAAAGAGAGGGGCACCCTCTGCCACTACCTATTTCGGTTTCTCTGGTGCGTCCGCAGAACCAGGGCCTAGTACTCTGGGAGATCTGAGGGTCACTCGGAGCTGCTGCCAAGCTTGCCCGAGCAGCCATGAGCATCAGGCTTGAGGATGACTGGTGCCTTTCTTCCTGGATGTGCATGAGGAGTTGACGAAATCATGGATGGCCCCTTTTTTGGCCAGAAGCCGCTCCTTAATCCTAATCACCCTAGACAGCGGGTCAGCCAGGGAGTACATTGACATTCCCCAAGTGGAACGTCTAGGTTACGAAGGTAACCCTCGTTCCCTGAAGAAGGGAACAGAGACGTTACATTGGGAATCGCCTGAGAGACCAATCATCTCTGAGCCTTATTCAAAGGGCCAATGAACATTGGCGAGTGGTATTTGCATGCCGAACCACTCCCCTGTACATGCGGGTATAAAGAGGGCGGCATTACAACCATTCAATCAGGTTTTCGCTGAGGAGCCGGATCGAGCCTGGCGTCAGCTCAACGCCAGGGGCGTGGCAGGGGGATGTAACGTCTCCATTCCCGCCTTCAGGGAACGAAGGTTACCTTCGTAACCTAGACGTTCCCCTTCAGTCGAATCACCTCGACGTTGCATTGAGAACTTAGACCAATGGAAAAGGCCACGACCCTGACGCCGCGTTACGCACAACACCACGTGCTGGCAGGTCTTCCCAGACGTGTCCGCAGGCGGTCATTGTAACGTAACCTTCCCAACGTCCTGAGGGCCAATAAAGGGGGCCCCACAGGGATGCCAGTTGTACTGAAGCATGGGTTGGGGGGGCGGAGCACATGAGATCTTTACATGTGGAATGAAAGTTAATTCAATATATCCATAAGTCTTTAGGGATATACGAGGAAAACAGCGGCCTTCTGGCTGACCACTGGAAAAATATTGAGAAATATTGCCACAACCTGCGGGGCGAAGGAGACCCTGGCAGGAGCACAGTCAGGAACTACTCCGCATCTAGCCCTGACTGCCGGGCATGGAGGACCCAGGGTTCACCAAGGGGGCTACATCCTGGGAAAATAGCGCACGGATCCTCGTGGGAATGGCGCAGCAACCCGACAACAGCCGGCCTCCCGCTCACCTGAAGTCCTTATGTTAGGACACGGGAGGAAACGGCCTCTACACAAAGGTTATAAAACCTGGCGAAGGTATTCGGTGTCGCCCAGCCCGCAGCTCTACAGATATCTGCTAGTGAGGCGCCATGAGCCAATGCATAGGATGAGACAACACTCCGTGTGGAGTGGGCACAAACACCTAAGGGCATGGCTGTACCTGATACAAATATGACAGGGAGATGGCATCTACCACCCAGTGAGCCAACCTCTGTTTGGAGACAGCATTTCCTTTCTGCTGACCTCCAAAGCAAATAAGAGCTGCTCGGTGCGTCTGAAGTGCCGAGTGCGGTCTACATATATGCGTAAAGCACGGACTGTACACAACATTGCAGAAGCTGGGTCTGCCTTCCTCCAGAAATCTCTGGCTCGACTGAGGCGAGTGGCTCGAATAGGGCGTCCCGCAGGCCCTGAAGGGTGACGGAGAGGTCCCCTAAGGGTATGAGGTGCGGTCTGGGAGGATTCATCCTCCTGGCACCTTAGGAACCTCACGACCAGTAGGTGCTTACCTAGGGATTTTCCTTCTACTGCATTGTCATATACTGCGATAGCGGCAATACACACTTTGAGAGTCGAAGGGGACAGCCAGCGCTCCAACATCTCTTGCAGGAAGGAAAGCACTACCGCAATCGTACATCTCTGTGGTTCCTCTGTTCGAGAGGAACACCGGTCAGCAAACAGACCCCATCTCAGTGCATAAGCCTGCCTGGTAGAGGGAGCTCGGGACTGAGTGATAGTTCTATCAAGGCCTGAGGAAGGCCGGAGAGGTCTGCGGTGCCAACCCCTTGCAGGGAGGGACTGCCGCGAGTGAATGGTTACTAAGACCTAAGACCGGGTGGGCCACTCCGTGGCGCAACCAACAAGACTTACTCCTCGTCCTCCCTGGACTTGCTCGGTGTCTGTGCAAGGAGGCTCTCAGGGGAAAAGGCGTACTTGGGCCCCGGAGGTCAGCTGTGTGTCAGTGTCACTCTGAGAAGAGGCAACTGGCAATGGTAGGAATCGGGAAGGGCGAGCGGAAGTGGCTGGACCTTGGCGATATAGCTCCGAACTAGCTGCAACGTCACGGGGTGGAGTCGCCATTCTGCAGGGTGGGTGGACTGCCGTGGGAGCCGATAGGCTGCACGGTTGAGTTTCCCTGGCTTCATGTGAATGGCAAGTAGCAAAATCTGCCACGTTAGACTCCGTGGGAGCAGATGGTGGACGAGCTGTAAGCGCCCGTTGCACACGTCATCTCAACCTGTGGTAGGCCACGGGCTGACAAGTCGGCAATACTGCGGGAAAACGCCGGTCCGGAGTGAGCCGAGATGCCATACCCATCATGGGACTCGATCGTGCCTTAAGCGGTCTCACATGAACAAGCCTAGCGGCGGAGTGGCTAGAGCTGTCATGTGCCCCGGGAGCCTCTGAGTTTTGAGAGGGACCGCTGAGTTGTGCCTGAAAAAACTCAGGCACTACAGCACTGACTGCGCGCTCTTGGTAGTAAGGCGGGCTGTCTTGTGGACCGAGTCGGGCTCCCGACCGAGGAAAGAGATCCTCTGGACTAGGCAGAGTTGCTCTTCCCTCGGTTGGCCTGAAGGACCAGATGACAGGGGTGCCGAAGCACTAGGTCCCCGGATTCGCACAACGGAACTCGCAAGTGGGCTGGAAAGCACCAGTCGCTGAGACGGTTGGAGACGCGAATCCCTGTCTGCCGAAGAGGGGACAGGGGAGCTCCCATAGCCTAAAGAAGGCGAGGAGAAGGGGACTGGCCAAATGGAAGCACCTCGACCCCCGGGACAGACCGCAGAAGGGGTGTGTGCCGGGGAAAAATCGAGAAGCGGCAATGGGTGCCCTTCAGGTAGATGGCTGCAACCCACTCCTGGAGACGGAAGCATCCTCGTATGCACTTCGTCGTGAGCGTCTGTGCCGACAGCCTGAGAAGGGACCGGGACGGAGCTCCATCCAGGAAGGGGGTTTACCCACCACTCTTTCTGGGCACGTTGAAGTAGGGACTGTAAGACCCTGACCTCATCCCGGCTGGAGGGACAGGCTGGATCGCGTCCTTCGCCAGTAGGATCGCGACCTCCGCAGGCAGGACAGAGGCACGAGCCTGGGTGGACGCCTGGAGAGTTGAAGCGCAAAGCCGGGCCGTACCGTCCGTATCAACCACCGTAGTGGTATCAAGGGAACGTTGACCGACGTGCCCGTGGTGGGGCAGCCTAGGGGGAGACAGGGAAGGAGACTGAACCCAGAAGGATGTACGTCCTGGAGAACAGTCTAACTGCACTAAGCAGTGCTTACCTTCTTCCCTGGTTCCCGTGCTGGCGACAGAGGGCTCCGAGTCCAGTTCCGAGGAGTGTAAGTGCTGCTCAGATAGGGAACTCGAAGCCAAGGTCCCAGAGGTGAGAAACTAGCTCTTTTTTGTTGAAGTATACAGTGGCTCCCCGCCCTCCACCGGAAGTGGGACGTTGATGTCACCGTCCCCTGAAGAGCCGTCTCTATCCCCTTTGGGTTGCCCGCATCAGGGACGTTTTGCAGCTTTCCTGCGGGAGTTTCGGGCCGGTACCCGAGCCGCGGGCGGCACCGATTTCCCGTGGCTAGCTCTGCTTGCGGGCCCTCTCCGCCAGCCTGGCGTCGTGGGCCTCCGTGGGTCAGAGTTATCACTGTTGAAGCCACAGGGGGCGCCCTCGGCGACGGCAGACGGAGGCTGAGCCACCGGCGGCGGGATGGAAACTTTGTGGTGTTTGATCACCTCCGTCTGCCTTTGTACTGCCGAGAACTGCTGGGCAAAGTCTTCGGCAGTGTCGCCGAATAGGCCACTCTGGGAGATGGGAGTTCCGAGAAAGCGTACCCTTGTCTCCGTCTGCCATCTGGCCAGAGTGAGCCATAGGTGTCGCTCCTGGACCACAGCCGTGGACATCACCTGACCAAGTGACCTTCGCCACCCGGATGGCGAAGTCGGTGGCAGCGCGGGGTTCCTGCATAACGCCCTGATCAGGACCACCCTTGTGCAGCTGTTTAAATGCCTGGGCTTGATAGACCTACAGGGTCGCCACAGCATGCACCGCCAAGGCAGCCTGGCCAGTGGCGTGAAAAACGCGGCCCCCAAAGGCGGACGAGCGTCCACACGCCCCGGACGGGAGATGCGGCCGACCCCAGCAGGTGGCAGCGCCGCGTGGGCAAAGATGCACCGCCACAGCGCGCTTGACCCACGGGATCAACTCACATCCCCTGGCCGCCCCGCCATCAAGGGTGGCGAGGGGAGAGAAGCTGGGCAGCGGGCGAGAGATTTTATTTTTTTGAAAATGGTGCCCGCCACATTTTAACCAGCTCCTCGTGCACCTCCGGGAAGAATGGCACCGGGGGAGGGCGTGGCGATGCCGCCGGTCCTGACCCCAGGAACCAGTCATCCAGCCTCGAGGGATCGACCGGAGGTCCAGCAAGGACCCCAAGGCCGATCCCCCTGGCGGCTCGGAGGAGCATAGTCGAGAGTTCGGAGTCAATCTCCGATGGAGCAGCGACCACGGGGGGGGGCAAAATGCCGCCACTTGGAGGAATCCTCTCCTGTCCAAAGCATGTAAACTGATGGCGGCCAAAGCTTACACTGCTGCGGGCCAGGCTGCCTCTGGCCTGCATGCCATGGCTATCCTGCAGGTCCATCAAGCCAAGGCACTGAAACAAATGCACAAGGGAAGGACACTTACTTTCATGTCTCGATTTTTCCTCGATTTTGTTTGAGGGTCGGGCATGGCAGTACAGGGTCCTCCCCTTTGGGCTGTCCCTGTTCCTCCGTGTCTTAACCAAAGTCATGGGGGGCGCCACTGCCTCGTTACGGAATATGGGCATTAGGATCCTCAACTATCTCAACAACTGGCTGGTTATGGCCTGGTCGCGAGAAAAATTGTGAGATCACAGGGATCTGGTGCTCCAACACCTTAGCCAGTTGGGGCATTAGGGCACCACTAGAACAAATTTCCAGGCATGTTGTCGTCATGACAGATGCTTTCAGTATGGGCTGGGCTGCCACATGCAATGGGCTATCATGTGACCGAAGTGCTCTCACAACAGCTCACATTCCCCCGGAGAATGGCGACTCCATCCCCAGGCTGTCCAGCTGATCTGGAGTCAATTCAGGGGTGTTCAGGTACACCTGTTTGCTTCCCCTAAGTCCTCCCATTGCCACCTGTTTTAATATCTGGCCCAGGGGCCCCTCGGCTAGGATGCTCTGGCACACAGCTGGCAGCGGGCTTTACACAAGCATGCGTTTCTCCCAGTGAACCTTCTTGCACAGGCACTGTGCAAAGTCAGGGAGGACGAGGCCCCAATCCCAAGATGAGCCATGCCCCCAAGGGGTGAGTGTTTCTCCTCCTGCACACTGGCGCATGCCGCCTCTCAGGTGGACATCTGCAGAGCTGCGGGCTGGGTGACACCTAACACCTTGAGATTTTACAGTTTCTACGGTGAGCCAATTTCTTCCCGTGTGTTGGGTAACATGTAAGTGGCTGGTCTGTGTCACTCTTACTGAGCCATTCCTCCTCATCTAGGGTTACAAGCGCCTTTTTCCTCCTCTAGTAAAGTTCCCTGGACGGTGAACTCTGGGTGAGTTCCTCCAGCACCCCCGGCAGTCAGACTGGGCGAAGCAGTCTAGCGCCAGGCGCAGCATCGGTGTTAGCTTGCCCCAGGTCAGCCCCTGTACTGTGCTAGGTGTCCATATGGCTTGATTCCCTGCGGACCATCCCATATGTGTATTTTTCCACTGGTCCCTTGTCAAACCCGAGTCTTCCCTTTGACAGACAAATTTGTCAGTCTCTGCCAGCAGTTGCTTCATCCCTACCCTCAGGTAGGACCTGCCTCAGAGACCATTTCATATGTAGTACTCTACCAGACCTGGGTCAGTCCATATCTGAGTCTCAACATGTTACCTCCCCTGCGGGCAGGATGTGGCCTCTGTAGCGCCCTTCTCTGGGAGGCTCGCTTCCCCACTGTAATGCAACAAGCTGTAACCACAAATAGGAAGCTTGAGGTTGTAACACAGATAGAATATTACAATTAACGACCGTGAGTGCTTGTGGTGTGTTTTGACGTGGTACTCAGTTTATCTAGAAATAATAAAACTGTGCCTCCATTGTCTCAAGGTCTAGTTGAAACCAAGCCCCAGTCTGCCATTTGAATGGCTTGATAAAGTGAACGTTAAAGTTTTTATAATATGCCCTACTTAGAGTTGAGTAACACTGAAATCAACTGCAAATATAAGACTATTAAATCTTTGAAGATGTCAGCAGATAATGAATAAACTAATTCAAAATGGCATTACAAGCTTCACTTATAAAACCAGTTTATTCTCTTCGTATGGCTACAAAAGTTCTTGAAATATGAATACATCACGGCAGTGCTGATATAAATTACAGGAGCAGAGGTAATTCAGTCATTCAGTCATGTAGCTCTGGTCCAGCATCACAATGCTTCCGACACTGAGAATGAGTTGCTCTGGTGTGGTGATATTTTCCTGAACCGTACTGATGAAAAATTACTCATGTTGCAAACCACTGAAGAGTCCATTATGAAATCAAATGTACCTACAGCAACAGAGATGACATGGCTTGGGCTTAAGACAAACATGACAGACAAACTTACAGGAAGAAAGAGCGCAGGTTAGAAAACAAAACAGTCTCTCGTCATCTCTAAGTATTCGGCTTCTATTACATTTCCTTCTACATTTCCCATGTTCACACTTGATGGGACCCCAGTTATTACTCCACACCTCCATGTTTTATTTCCTATTTGATTGCAACTTCGAATCATTGCTCACATACCATTTTCATGTTATCACTATTCTTCTGCTCTTTACTATTACATATTACCAAAATAAATGCTCCATCTTCAAAAACATTTTTTAACTTTTTTTTACACATCTTGTCTGCTTGTTTCAACTCATTTATTCATGCAATTACCTCTCTGTAAATTGCACTACAATTTTTAATTCCTCCCGTTCTCAATTTATTGATTCCCTTTCACTATCACTGCTTACTAAGTTGTCTTCATTATTTCTTTTCCCTCTTTGGTCATTTTCTCTTGACTTACTCTTTTTTTTATTATTATTTGATCAGAAGATCTGAAAGATCCCATGCATTTAACCTCCCCTTGACAAAATGGGGAGAGAAGTGGTCAAAAGAAACTGTGGTACAGATACAGTCTACTTGTGATCCAATCAACCAAAACACATTTGAAAACAGGTGTAAACAGCCAAAATTCACTGCTCAGATATTTTGAATTATATCAGAGATGTAAAGGTCTCTTATTCGAGTGATGGCACAGCAAAGACTTCTCTCTGGTGTTATTACATGACTCATATCACACTGATAACATAAAAATACATATCTCTCATGTGTGAAACCTCATGTGGTATTTAAGTGTTGCTTTATTTCTGAAACTCTTTCCGCAGTGACCACATATAAACGGTTTCTCTCCAGAGTGAACTCTCATGTGTCTATTAAGGGATCCTTTTTGGTTGAAACTTTTTCCACATTGCTGGCAGGTGAAAGGCTTCTCTCCTGTGTGAACTCTTTTGTGAACTTCAAAGTGTCGTTTATGATTAAACCTCTTTCCGCACTGAGGGCATGTGTAGGGTTGCTTTCCAGAGTGAATTCTCATGTGGTCTTCAAAGCGCCGTTTTTGACTAAAACTCTTTCCACACTCAGAGCATGAATAACATTTCTCTCTATGAGTTCTCATGTGGATTTTAAGGTTTTCATGTTGATCAAAACTCTTTCCACATTGATCACACGTGTAAGACTGCTCTCCATTGTGAATTCTCATGTGTCTGTTAAAGGTTTCTTTTTGAGTGAAACTTACTCCACACTGTTGGCAGGTGAAAAGGCTCTCTACAGTGTGAACTCTCATGTGGAAATTAAGGTTTCCTTTCCGGTTAAAACTTCTTCCACAGTGTTGGCAGGTGTAGGGCTTCTCTCCAGTGTGAACACTCATGTGTTTGTCAAGGTTTCCTTTTTGGTTGAAACTTCTTCCACATTGTTTGCAGGTGAAAGGCTTATCTCCAGTGTGAATTCTTAAGTGTCCTTCAAAGTGTCCTTTATGATTAAACCTCTTTCCGCACTGGGGGCATGTGTAGGGATTCTCTCCAACGTGTCTCCTAATATGTGTTTCAAGATTTTTTTTATAACCAAAACACTTTCCACACTGTTTACAGATGAAATAATTTCTTCCAGTCTTTTGAGACCTTTTTCTTAAGAAACTCTTTTCAGTCAGTGAAAAACTAAAAGATTTTTCTTCATTTACTAAATCATGATCTTTCTCTTCCATTTCATTCAGTACTTCACTCTCCTCTTTCAGTGCCATCAGGTCTAAGGTAAAAAAGACAAGTAAAAGTTAACCACAGTTTAATGACAAAAAGCACACGGAGGACACAGAACAAAACTGAAAACAAATAAATACTTGATTTTAATCATATATTATTTAAGTTCTTCATCAAGCAGCCTCTGCTATTTTCAAAAATCAACATTTAAATAATAAATGAGACACAAGTCTACAAATGCTGTTTTTAAATCAGAGCACTAAGAGAACTTTAAGAAAAAAAATTAAGCTGAAATTCTTTCAAAAAAGAAATCTGCAGGAGGGCAAACAGAGTAGAAAAACACCTGCCAAAGGCAAATGAATTGAGAAGATGTACAGGACAGTTCATAGGATAGTCCAGCTTTGAGAATGAAAACCAACCTGTTTGTTCCTCAGTATCTTCATGTTTGACTCTGAATGTTTCTTCAATCTTCACGTCTTCAATCTCCTCTTTAATAAATGCCATCTTTATAATAGTGTGTCACAGTTGCTCCACCAGACGTTTTTTTTCTCTTTGGAATCGTTGTCCTGTTTAAAATGAGAGTAATTAACAGAAATATAAACAATAAAAATAAATCTCTGTGTGCATCTTAATCAGCTCTAGTTCAGTATTCAGTGCACTAGTAAGGGAATTAGAGTAATAGTTAATATTAGACTTAAATGATTTGATTTAACAAACACTCAAACCTTTTACCTTACTATTCCGTTTTGATTAACATTTTATGATTAGTATATTACATTTAATTGATTACACACTTTAAAATTTGCTATTGTATTTAAAAGTTGTCATTACAACAACCAAACATTTGCAGTTGTTCGTCAAAGTTGTCATTACTCATGTTTGAGTTTGTTCTCGTTGTATTTCCACTGTTTTGAGCAGCAGGTCTCTCAGCGAGCGGCGATTCGAAACAGTGAATCATTTTGTGAATCAACCGATTCAATTGACTCGGAGTTTGTTATTCGTGTTTCTGATCTGAATCACTAACAGAGAGAGAAATGAGACTGATCTGTGGATGCGCTTTACTCACAAAATAACGTTCATTATTAGATCAAATATTACAATGTTACACAAAATAATTATAAAGTTTAAATCGCTTGTAAACCATATAAATTAGTCCGAACGTGTATGAATTTAAACACTTTAAATGATTAAGACTACAAACCTTTCTTGAACTGAAACACTGATGCAGGAGCGCAGAGCAGCCTTATGACGTCACATCACCAGATCAAAAATAAAAGTCCTGTTCACGCGCTTCTGTGTCTACAATTAAAAAGTGCATAGATATCTACAAGGAAAAACTCATATTTTTTCTTGGTGAAATACATATTAAAGTATATATATAAAGAAGAAAATTATAAAAAATATAAATGTACAAATATTATACATATTTTTTTATTATACTTTTAATTACATATTTATGCATTTTTTTATTTTTCCACAATGCATTCATCATTCATTCTTACATTTTATGTATTTATGACAGTGTTTATGTCCACAATTGTTTCTTTCCATGTTCATTTAATATTTACTTAATTTCGTATTTATTTCTGCATTATGTCTACATTTATTTATTTTCTGACTTATTTACTAAGACATTTATTTATTTAGACCTTTCTTTGTCAGCAAGGGAGAAGCTAACGATCGGTTGCGTAGTTGCCACTTTTCTGTCTCTCACAAACCTTCATGCAAAACCTTATTTTAGCTTGTTAGAACAAAATGTGTCTTATAGGAAGTGTGTTGACTGAAACCTATCCTCCACGTGTTGCCGAAAGGTAACCTGAGACAAATTGAAGGAATGCCTGAAAATGTAAAGCATATGAATGTTATGCTAAACAAACTTCTGAAGAGTATTCCAGCATTTTTTATTTTTTCTACCACTTCCAAAACAACCTCCTTTAAAAAATTTGGGGCATCTGAGTCCTCAAACATGCATTTAAAATGATATGAAACATTTAGAAAAACATTTACATTTTCATTTCAAAGGTAAAGAAACAAATGACTTCATTAAGTACCCAGTACAGCCGACTACTGAAGCCCAAGCTGAGCTGCAGTGGAGATTCAACTACT
>NC_133383.1:30479513-30533668 GCF_049309525.1 Garra rufa
AAATATTAATTATTTTAAAAATCAATACAATATTTTATTTAATTTAATATTTTATTTTATTTTATTTTACTTTATTTTTTTTTATTTTTTTTTTATTTTTCAAATACAAATTGTGCCAAGAAAAAAAATTCTTAATTTCAGTTTTTCTTAAAAACAAACACAATTTGTATTTGAAAATAAAATAAAATAAAATTTTAATTAAATAAAAATATATTGTTTTTTTAAATAATTACTATTTGACTAAAAAACTACCTTTTGAGTTTTTATATATATATACAGTGTATATATATATATATATATATATATATATATATATATATATATATATATATATATATATATATATAATAAGTAAGATTTTCAATATTTTTTAAAGAAGTATCTTCTGCTACATTTATTTGATCCAAAGTACAGCAAAAAGAGTAAAATTTTGAAATATTTTTACTATTTAAAATAATTGTTTTCAATTTGAATATATTTTAAAATGTAATTGTTTCTGTAATTTTAAAGCTGGATTTTAGCATTTACTCCAGTCACATAATCCTTCAGAAATCATTCAAATATTCTGATTTGCTGCTCAAAAAACATGTATTATTATTATTATGTTGAAAGCAACTGAGCAGAATTTTTTTCAGGTTTCTTTGATGAATAGAAAGTTCAGAAGAACAGCATTTATTTGAAATAATTTCAGTCAATTCCTTCCTAAATAAAAGTATTCATTTCTAAAAAAATGTAAAAAAATAAAAATTAAATTAAAAAAGTGATACAGAATCTTTTGAATGGTATAGTATAGTATGTTACATTCAGCATATGAGAATGATTTCTGAAGAGCCATGTGACTGAGGTAGTAATGCTAAAAATCACAGAAATAAATTCAATTTTAAAATTTATTCAAAAAGAAAACAGTTATTTTAAATAGTAACAATATTTATAAATTTTACTGTTTTTGCTATGCTTTGGATCAAATAAATGCAGGCTCAGTGAGCAGAAGAGACTTCTTAAAAATCTTTTTGACTGGTAGTGTATATTTAGGTGTAAGTGTGTATCTTGTATTCTTTAAGGTGTCTTTAATATAGGGGTGTTTAAATCACATCAGCCAACTACTGGAGTGCCTCAGGGTTCAGTCCTTTATGGCAAGCCATTTTTAGCATAAAATATACTATGCATTACTCGTTGTAATTGCATAGTAACAATTCAATTAGAGAGCTCTATAATTCAATTCTGACTAGTAACAAATAGAGAGCTCTACAAATTATTTTTACTAGTCATATGTCTCCATTGACTTCCATTCATTTTTAATTACAGAGAACTACAGCAGAATTTTTACTAGTAACAATTACAATTAGAGAGCTCTCTAAATCAATTTTTTCTAGTAATAATTTAAATTAAAGAGCTCTCTAATTCAATTGTTACTAGTAAGAACTGAATTAGAGAGCTTTTTACAGAGCTCTGCAATTAAACATATTTTTAATGTGTTTTTCTACTAGTAAAAATTGAAGAGCTCTGCAATTGTAATTGTTACTAGTAAGAATTCAATTGTAGAGCTCTGTATTTACAAATGAATGGAAGTCAATTGAGACATGACTAGTAAAAATTTATTGGCAATTATGGCAAGCCATTTTAGCCTAAAATATACTAAGTGTTACTTGTCGTAATTGCATTTTTACTAGTAAGAATTGAATTAGAGAGCTCTCTAATTCAATTCTTACTAGTAACAATATTAACTAAAGAGCTCTCTAATTAAATTCTTACTAGTAACAATATTAACTAAAGAGCTCTCTAATTAAATTCTTACTAGTAACAATTCCAATTAGAGAGCTCTACAAATGAATTTTTACTTGTCATATGTCTCCATTGACTTCCATTCATTTTTAATTACAGAGCTCTACAACAGAATTTTTACTAGTAGGAATTCCAATTAGAGAGCTCTCTAAATCAGTTTTTACTAGTAACAATTCCAATTAGAGAGCTCTCTAATTTGATTATTACTAGTAAAAATGCAATTACAGAGCTCTACAATTAAATTTTTACTAGTAAAAAAACACATTAAAGATATGTTTAATTGCAGAGCTCCATAATTGAATTAAAGAGCTTTCTAATTCAGTTCTTACTAGTAACAATTGAATTAGAGAGCTGTCTAATCGGAATTCTTACTAGTAAAAACTGAATTAGAGAGCTCTTTAATTGGAATTGTTAGTAAAAATTTATTTAGAGAGCTCTCTAATTGTAATTCTTACTAGTAAAAATTCTGTTGTAGAGCTCTGTAATTTAAAATGAATGGAAGTCAATGGAGACATATGACTAGTAAAAATTTATTTGTAGAGCTCTCTAATTTGAATTTTTTCTAGTAATATTTGATTTAGAGAGCTCTGTAATTGTAATTGTAACTAGTAAAAATTGATTTAGAGAGCTCTCTAATTGGCATTGTTACTAGTACACTGTAAAAAAGTTTTCATCAATTTCAACTTAAAAACTTAAGTTTTTAAGGCAGCTGCCTTAAAACTTTAAGCTAACGCACAAGTGAGATCAACTCATTTTTATTGTAATAAGTTAAAATTACTTGTAGTTTTAAGCTGATTTAACTTAAGGCAGCTGCTGAACTTAGATTTTTAAGTTGAATCTGGTGAAAACGTTTTACAGTGTAGTAATTGAATTATAGTGTCACAAGGAGGGTCAGAGACGTGCGGATCCTTTTGCAGCATTTTATTGATACAAAACAAACACAAAGGGGCAGGCAGAAATCGTGGTCAAATACAGGCAGAAGGTCGGGGCTGGCAGCGAGAATCAAAACACGGGGAGGAGTCCAGGAATCAAACACAGAGAAAACAAACACGGAAAGAAACGCTCGGAAATAATGACCAGATGGAACAATAAGACTTCGCAAGGAAGCTGTGTGTGTCTGTGGCTTAAATGCATGTGGGTAAATGTGAAACAGGTGTGTGCAGCAATCAGTGCAGTGGAAAACGAGGAGCAGGTGTGTGCAGTGATTGGTGCAGTGGCTTGTGGGGATTGCAGTCCAGAAGTGTGGTGCAAGAGTTCATGATGACAGGATCGACCAGATACGTGACAGAGCACCCCCCCCAAGGAGCGGCTTCCAGACACTCTAACCACCTAATACAACCTGGAGGGTGGTGGAGCGGAGGCGGAACAGGGGGAGGGATGGAGGGCCAGGTCCATGTAGGGGTACTGGAACTATGAACTGAGGCTGAGCCGACGGAGGGAAATGGTGAGGTCCTAGGTGACACCGAGGATCCGGAGGGCCAAGGCGGAACCCAAGGCTCTGGCGACCCCGGCGGAGATGGAGGTCCGGAGGTACGCAGCGGAGCCGGAGTGACAGAGGATCGAGGCTGTGCCCACGGGAGGGAGGAGGTCCACAGAGCCGGCAGGACGGAGTGACGAGGCGCAGCCGGAGGAGTAGAGTCCAGAGGCGAAGGTGGGGCGACGACTGACCGGGGCGGAGCCGGAGAGACGATGGAGCCCGGAGGAGCTGGTGGGCCGACGGCCGACAACGGAGACGAGGGAGCACAGAGCCGGGGTGGAGCCGCAGGGTCGGAGGGCCGAGGTGGAGTCCAGGATTCTGAGACTGGAGGTGATGGTGAGGGATCCTTCAGTCTGGACACCGATGAAGACTGGCAATCCAACTGCGAGTCCTCTGTACCGAAGGTGGGATGTGGGTGAGCAGAGGGACTGTCAGGAGACAGAGGTGGCGGGACTGGAGCAGCAGGGAGGGTGGGTGGGAACAGTCCATGCATGGCCTCCGTGACCAGAACCGGGCAGACAGGAATCTCAGGACGACTGGATGGAACCAGCGGAGGCTCTGGAAGACTGGGCGGGACCAGCGGAGACTCTGGAAGGCCGGGCGGGACCAGCGGGGACTCTGGAAGGCCGGGCGGGACCAGCGGAGACTCTGGAAGGCCCGGCGGGACCAGCGGAGACTCTGGAAGGCCGGGCGGGACCAGCGGAGACTCTGGAAGGCCGGGCGGGACCAGCGGAGACTCTGGAAGGCCGGGCGGGACCAGCGGAGACTCTGGAAGGCCGGGCGGGACCAGCGGAGATTCTGGAAGGCCGGGCGGGACCAGCGGAGACTCTGGAAGGCCGGGCTGAACCAGCGGAGGCTCTGGAAGGCTGGGCTGAACCAGCGGAGGCTCTGGAAGGCTGGGCGGAACCAGCGGAGGCTCTGGAAGGCTGGGCGGAACCAGCGGAGGCTCTGGAAGGCTGGACTGTACCAGCGGAGGCTCTGGAAGGCCGGGCGGGACCAGCGGAGACTCCGGGAAGGCGGCCATCTTGCGAACCGGCTCTGGGTTGGCAGACATCTTATGCTGTGGCTCTGAGCTGGAACTTACTGTGGAAAGATGGTCCTCCTCCACAATTCCCACAGTAAAAGGAGAGCCACACAACAAAAGAGCAAGATCCATATAATATTGCAAAGTCCAGCCCGGTTCAAACATTGGCATGAGGGAAGCCAATGGCTCTAAGAGTCCTCCACGGAAGAAAATCATCAGACATCCCTCATCCATAGTTGACTGATTAGCCAATTCAAGAAAGTCCCTTGCATACTCCTCAACAGACCGCTCACCTTGTTTTAGACGCATGATCTGTACTGTTGGATGCGTGCTGGAACCGGATGACATCATACTAGCTGCTGGATCCTTGTAGCGGCGAAGTCTTCTGTCACAAGGAGGGTCAGAGACATGCGGATCCATTTGCAGCATTTTATTGATACAAAACAAACACAAAGGGGCAGGCAGAAATCGTGGTCAAACGCAGGCAGAAGGTCGGGGCTGGCAGCGAGAATCAAAACACGGGGAGGAGTCCAGGAATCAAACACAGAGAAAACAAACACGGAAAGAAACGCTCGGAAATAATGACCAGATGGAACAATAAGACTTCGCAAGGAAGCTGTGTGTGTCTGTGGCTTAAATGCATGTGGGTAAATGTGAAACAGGTGTGTGCAGCAATCAGTGCAGTGGAAAACGAGGAGCAGGTGTGTGCAGTGATTGGTGCAGTGGCTTGTGGGGATTGCAGTCCAGAAGTGTGGTGCAAGAGTTCATGATGACAGGATCGACCAGATACGTGACATAGGCCTATAGAGCTCTCTAATTGAATTGTTACTAGTAAAAATGCAATTACGACGAGTAACACATAGTGTATTTTAGGCTAAAACGGCTTGCCATATGGCAATTGGCATTGTTACTATTCTATAATTGACATTGTTACTAGTAAAAATGCAATCACGACGAGTAACGCTTAGTATATTTTAGGCTAAAATGGCTTGCCATAGTCCTGTGTCCCATAACCTTCTGATACCATACCCACAGGCCACACAAACCAAACCCTCATCTCATATGTAGATCTTAAAAATGAAGGTCTAATTGTGATAGTGATGGGATAGCAAGCTCCTCTCAACCTTTAGTTTGGAACTCCGTAGCTTGTAAAGCATGTCCTTTGTAATTTTGACATTTGGTTACATTTCCGCCCATAGGAATGACTTTTGTCTTGCTCCAGTTGTCCTTCAAACTAGCCAGCTTGGTCACCACCCCCATCTACACTGAGATCTATCAGGCCACACTTGACACCTTCCCAGGGTTTGTCTTCATACTGTCCAGCATCTTCACCGTTCTTTCTATGATACCCATCAGGTAAGCTGAGACTTTTTAATTCATTTTTCATTCACTACTGAATTCTAAAAACTGAGTTCTTCATAGATTTTGCTTAATGCCTAGTTTTGTAGGATGTCGCTCTGCAAGGCACGATGGATATGAAAGAATTCAAGGGAACTAACAGCATCAGCCACAACAAAGGAGACACAAACTGTCAGAAATGGACAAATCATTCATAATAATAATGGTTTGTAGGTTTACACTGATGTTACACAGCATAGAAGATATTTAATCAATGTTTTCAGATAATGTTATCTACTGGAATAGATGATGTTACTTCCTGTTGCACTGTGGTTACTCTTTGCATTAATGGCAATGCAGTCTGTGTATCTTATTTGCCAAGTTTTTTTACATGTCTACATATGAAATGCTGACTATCTTGAGGTCATATGTATTTTGGGAACAATTTACAATAAATTTCCATTTGTTAACATTGACTATAATAGTAAATGTGACCCTGGAGCCATAACCAGTCATAAGTGTTAATTTTTTGAAATTAAGATGTGTGCATCATCTGAAAGCTGCATAAATAAGCTTTCTATTGATGTCTGGTTTGTTAGGACAGGACAATATTTGGCCGAGATACAACTATTTGAAATTCTAGAATCTGAGGGTGCAAAAAAATCTAAATATTGAGAAAATCATCTTTAAAGTTGTCCAAATGAAGTTCTTAGCAATGCATATCACTAATCAAAAATTAAGTTTTGATATATTTATGGCAGGAATTTTAGAAAATATTTTCATGGAACATGATCTTTACTTAATATCCTAATGATTTTTGGCATAAAAGAAAAATCGATCATTTTAACCCATACCATGTATTTTTGGCTGCTAAAAAAAATCTGTGCTACTGAAGACGTCTTAATGTTAATTTCAACAGTCACTATTCACATCTATCTATCTATCTATGCCTAGCGACTAGAATCATGCTAGCAACTTGCTAATCATGCTAACAACATGATAAAAACATGCTAGCAACTTGCTAATCATGTTAGCTACATTCTAGTGACATGCCAGTCATGCTAAAAACATGCTAATAACTCGCTAATCATGTTAACAGCATGTTAGTAGCATGCTAATAATGCTAGTAACATGTTAATCATGCTAACAACATGTTAATAGCATGCTAATCATGTTAACATGCTATTCATGTTAGCAGCATGCTAGTAAAAGGCTAATCATGTTAACAACATGCTAGTAAAATGCTAATCAAATAGGAACATGGTAGTAACATGCTAATCGTGCTAGCAACATGCTAGTGACATGCCAGTCATGCTAGAAACATGCTAGTAACTTGTTAATCATGGTAGCAACTTGTTAATCATGCTAGTAACTTGTTAATCATGCTAGCAACTGGCTAATAATGCTAGCAACATGGTAATAACTCGTTAATCATGTTAACAACATGCTAGTAACATGCCAATCATGTTAACAACATGCTAGTAACAGGCTAGCAATGTGCTAGTAACATGCTAGTGACATGCTAGTCATGTTAAAAACATGCTAGTAACTTGCTAAACATGCTAACAACTTGTTAAGCATGCTGGCAACATGCTACAAACATGCTAATAACTCACTAATCATATTAACATACTAGTAACATGCTAATCATGCTAGCAACATGCTAGTTATGCTTACAACATGTTAGTTACTAATCATGCTAGCAACATGTTAGTCGTGCTAGAAACATCCTAGTAACGTTAATCATGCTAACAACATGCTAGTGACATGCTAGTAACTTGCTTATCATGTTAACAACATGCTAGTAATATGCTAGTAACTTGCTTATCATGTTAGTAACATGCCAGAAACATGCTAGTAACTTGCTAATTATGCTAAAACAACTGAAAACATACTAGCAACTTGCTTTTAAACTTTTAAATCTTTATACTTTTAAACTTCTTAATCTTCTTCAAACTACTAACATGCTAAGCATGCTAACAACATGGTAGTGACATGGTAGTCATGCTAGAAACATGCTAGTGACTTGCTAGAAATGTGCTAACAACATGCTAGCAACTTGCTAATCGTGTTAGCAACATGCTAGAAATATGCTAACTCTTAAATTATGTTAACAACCTGCTAGTAACATGCTAATCATGCTAGCAACATGCTAGTCATGCTAGAAACATCCTAGTAACACCTTAATCATACTAACAACATGCTAGTGACATGCTAGTCATGCTAAAAACATGCTAATCATGCAAAAAAACTCAAAACATACTAGCAACTTGCTTTTAAACTTTAAAAAAATCATTCTTTTAAACTTCTTAAACTTCCAAAACTTTTTTTAACTTTTTTAAACTTCTTAAACGTTTTAAACTTCTTCAAACTAATAACATGCTAATCATGTTAGCAACATGACATTAACATGCTAATCATGCCAACAACATGCTAGCAACTTGATAATCATGCTAGCAACATTCTAGTGACATGTTAATCATGCTAGCAAGATGCTAGTGATATGCTAATCATGCTAACAACAGGCTAATAACATGTTAATCATGCTAGCAACATGCTAGTAACTTGCTAATCATGCTAAAACAACTTAACTAGCAACTAACTAGCAACTTGTTTTTAAACTTTTACAACTTTTTTATTCTTTTTAACTTCTTAAACTTTTTAAACTTCTTGAACTTTTGAAACTTCAAACTAGTAACATGCTAATCATGCTAGAAATATGCTAGTGACTTGCTAATCATGCCAACAGTATGTTAGCAACTTGCTAATCGTGAAATATGTTAATCATGTTAATCATGCTAATAACATGCTAGTGATATGCTACTCATGCTAACAACAGACTAGTAACATGCTAGTCATGCTAGAAACATCCTAGTAACACGTTAATCATACTAACAACATGCTAGTGACATGCTAGTCATGCTAAAAACATGCTAATCATGCTAAAACAACTCAAAACATACAAGCAACTTGCTTTTAAACTTAAAAAAATCATTCTTTTAAACTTTTTAAACTTCTTAAACGTTTTAAACTTCTTCAAACTAATAACATGCTAATGATGTTAACAACATGCTAGTAACATGCTAATCATGCCAACAACATGCTAGCAACTTGATAATCATGCTAGCAACATTCTAGTGACATGTTAATCATGCTAGCAAACAGGCTAATAACATGTTAATCATGCTAGAAACATGCTAGTAACTTGTTAATCATGCTAAAACAACTAGCAACTAACTAGCAACTTGTTTTTAAACTTTTAAAACTTTTTATTCTTTTTACCTTCTTAAACTTTTTAAACTTCTTGAACTTTTGAAACTTCAAACTAGTAACATGCTAATCGTGTTAACAACATGCTAGAAATATGTTAACTCTTAAATCATGTTAACAACATTCTAGTGTCATGTTAATCATGCTAGTAACATGCTAGTGATATGCTAATCATGCTAACAACAGGCTAGTAACATGCTAATCATGCTAGCAACATGCTAGTCGTGCTAGAAACATCCTAGTAACATGTTAATCATGCTAGTAACTTGCTAAAACAACTCAAAACATACTAGCAACTTGCTTTTAAACTTTTTATACTTTTAAACTTCTTTTAAACTTAAACTTTCTCAAGCTAACTTAAAGTTTGTCTTGATGCACTTCTTATCTAGTTAAATTCAGAAGTTGTATCTATTAATATTTTGAATAGACCTGAACTGACAATGATCAGTTCTATGTTTATCACCCAGTATAAACAAAAACTTGAATGTGTGCATTGCTCATTTTAATTTTAGTCAATGAATTAACTATTGTTAACTAATGGAAACTTCTTGTAAAGTGTTACCACACTGAAAAACATGGTTCATTGAATTTACTAACTTTTTTAAGGTAAGCGGTTGCAATCAATTTAATTTGGCTATATTTAAATAAAATATTTAAATGAAGGAAATTCCAACCACTTACCTTAAAAAAATGTAGTAAATTCAATGAATCGTTTGTATTTGTTCTGTATGCACTGTCTATTTGAAATGGAGGACATCTTTGATCAGATTTTTATTGTACAGATTTTGCAATCAATCAAGTTATTTGTACATCTGTGTTATGGTATATCTTAATAAACATACCTTTTTTTTACACAAAGAATCCTGGAAATGCAATAATTATGCAACTTATCATTCTATAATGGCAGTCTATGGAGGTTTTAGTTCTGTAAAATACATTAAAAGAAAAAATACACCTTATTAGTATAATCAAATTATTCCCAGTATTAAATCAGCATAACAGCACCAAACAACACTGTACAAGTTATTCTTCCCTTTAAAGCGCAGAATTTATATTCTACCAATGTACTGATAAAAACATAACGTAGATATATAAAACATACAAAGTTTTAATAAACTGCAAGTGATTTCGCCTCACATGCTTTAGTTTAATTTGTTAGTTTATCTTCATACACACCTGCTGGACTGATTCGTAAGTAAACATATGACACACTCATGCTACAGTTGTTTAATATTTGACAAAAAATAATTTGTGTGTAAAATGGACCACGATTATTGCAGATTCTGCAGGCGGTCGTTTGAAAGTCATATAATCACTTGACATTTAACCTGTTGTAAAAACTGAATTGAATCCAGTACAAACTGTGTTTTATATCAATGTACAACATGCATTAAAGCAACAAAAGTCATATAGCTGCCTTTGTGAGAAAATATCATGGAGACAAAAAGTATAAGGCTGACTCGAAGTGTCTTCACCGAAAGTATATGACCTCTCCCACATAAAAGGGCAAACATAGGCATACAGAAAAGAGCCTATGCTGCCGGACAGAACTTGTTTCTTTTTTTTTTTTTTAAGTAATGAAAGTGAAAGAAGTTTAATAAAATGACAATGCAAAAACACGGCTGCTGTAACTGTATCTACCAACCTGCGGCGTGTGTGTTTCCAACCTGATTAAACACACTTTCTGATTGGTCATTGCTACATTGCTAACTGCAATATTGATGGAGAACTACTTAAAAATGACAGAATTTCCCTAAATATTTCCTCCTGTGAGAGATAAACTGCTGTACAGCCCTGACTCTTTATCTCAGAGAAAACGACCTCTCAAATAGACAGAGCTGTAATTCATTTTGAAAGTGATTTGTTATTAATCTCAAATTTGTATCAGTTTTTTTTTTTTTAAAACAGAGAAAATGAAGCCTAATTTTCAGGACCATTTGCAATTTTCTAAATTCCTCCCCTTAACTTGTCACTGAAACGCAGATGTATTTTCTATCATAAGATATACATACAAATAATATATACATAACATACAGATAAAAATGCATATGCAGTTGAGGTCAAAAGTTCACATCCCACTTTCAGTATCTGCAAAATGTTAATTATTTTAGCAAAATCAGAGGGATCATACAAAATGCATGATATTTTTTATTTAGTACTGACCTGAGTAAGATATTTCACATAAAAGATGTTTACATCAATATAATAATAGTTGAATTTATAAAAATGACCCTGTTCAAAAGTTTTCATACACTTGATTCTTAATACTGTGTTCTTACCCGATTTTTGGGTTTTTTGGTTTAGTGATAGTTGTTCATGAGTCTCTTGTTTGTCCTGAACAGTTAAACTGTCTGCTGTTCTGCAGAAAAATCCTTCAGGTCCCACACATTCTTTGGTTTTTCAGCATTTTTGTGTATTTGAACCCTTTCCAACAACGACTGTATGATTTTGAGATCCATCTTTTCACACTGAGGACAACTGAGGGACTCATATGCAACTATTACAGAAGGTTCAAACATTCACTGATGCTTCAGAAGGAAAAACTATGCATTAAGAGCTGGGGGTGAAAACTTTTGTAATTTGAAGATCAGGGTAAATTTAATTTATTTTTTCTTCTGGGAAACATCTTCTGTAGCCTCTGAAAGGCAGTACTAAATTAAATAAATATGATATTTAGGCACAATAAGAAAAATGTAAACATCTCCTTTCTGTTCAAAAGTTTTCACCCCCGACTCTTAATGCTTTGTGTTTCCTTCTGGAGCATCAGTGAGAGTTTGAAGCTTCTGTAATAGCTGCATATGAGTCCCTCAGTTGTCCTCAGTGTGAAAAGATGGATCTCAAAATCATACAGTCATTGCTGGAAAGGGTTCAAATACACAAAAATGCTGGAAAACCAAAGAATTTGTGAGACCTGAATGATTTTTCTGAAACAAGGGACTCATGAACAACTATCACTAAACAAAAAAAAACACAGCTGTGGATCATTCAGGAAACAACACATTATTAAGAATCAAGTGTATGTAAGCTTTTGAACGAGGTCGTTTTTATAAATTCAACAATTGATGTAAACATCTTTTATGTGAAATATCTTATTCAGGTCAGTACTAAATAAAAAATAGCATGCATTTTATATGACACCTCTTATTTTGCTAAAATAATTAACATTATGCAGATTCTGCAAGGTTTATGTAAACTTTTAAACTCACCTGTACATTAAAATGATATATACATAACATACATACAAAAATACATATATATGCTTTACATGTTTTAATTGGAAATAAAGCCACAATGTAAGTAAAACAAAAAGACTAATAATAATAAATAATAATAAAAAAAGAGAAAATTCTGTAATTTCACATGTCTGGGTGAAATATCCCTTTAATCCCTTTTTATCCCTTTAATACTCCTGAAATAGGCTTCATTTTCTTTATGAAAAAAAAATAACCTTTTGATTATGGGCTGAAACAAAGCCCGCACTGCAAAAAATGCTTTTCTTCAAGATTGTGTGTCTTGTTTCCAGCTAAAATATCTAAAAATTCTTAAATCCAGAAGGATTTTTTAGACGAGTAAAAATCATGGTCTTGTTTTCAGAAAAAGCAAGTCAAAATTAAGTGAGTTTTCGCTTGCAAAAAGTAAAATAATCTGCCAATGGGGCAAAACAAAAATCTTATTTCTTCTTATTTCAAACAGAAAACAAGATTATTTTTCTTACCCCATTGGCAGATTATTTTGCTTGTTCTATGCAAAAAAGAACTTAATTTTGACTTGGTTTTTTTTTCTGAAAACAATAATAATTTTTACTTGTCTAGAAAAACCTTCCTGATTTAAGAATGTTTAGATATTTTGGCTGGAAACAAGACAAAAAAAAAGAAAATCTAAGTAAGAAAAGCATTTTTTTTGCAGTGAGGCTTATCAGTTGAAAAGAAAGTGTTTGGTTGGTTTGGCATTATTTCATTACTGTTCAAAAGTTTGGGGTCAGAAACATTTTTTTTTAATAGACAAATGTATACTTTTATCCAACAAGGACACGTTAAATTGATCAAAAGACATTTATAATGTGACAAACAATTTCTGTTTCAAATAAATGCCGTTTTTACTTTTTGTTCATTAAAAAAACCCTGAAAAATTAAATGTAAAATGGTTTCTAAATAAAAATATAGGGCAGCACAACTGTTTTTTTTTACATTAATAATAATCAGAAATGTTTCTTGAGCAGCAAATCAGTGACACTAAAGACTGGAGTAATGATGCGGAAAATGCAGCTTTGCATCAAGGGAATAAATTACATTTTAATATACATTCACATAGAAAACAGTTATTATAAATTGTAATAATATTTCAGTATTTTTACTTATTTTTGATCAAATAAATGCAGCCTTGCTGAGCAGAAGAGACTTCTTTTAAGGGGAGACACTGCAGGCAAAACCTTTTTTTTTCATGATTTTTGGGCTTTTGGTGTTTGATAAAGTGTTTTTTCAGACTAGCGGAAAGAAAACATCCAAAAGTCACTGTTAAGTGTTTCTTTTATAGCACTTTATCTATTTGTGTCAATAGATTTCAATTACAATCTATACTTTTAAAGGCCGTTTTCTCAAAATGAGTTTGCTCTCCTGGACTGAGCCATAAATCTCCACTTCAGTAGCTCTTACACACGCCTAACTTTACATTTTTATTCCTGTCCATATCCTGAAGGTTTCCCCAGAGGGATTTGTTCGTATATAATTTGCTTGATTTTATACAACAATTTATTCCTAAAAAACTGTAGAAAATCTGTAATTTTCTGCCTGTTTTAAGTGTTTCTTGAAGAATGGAGTGACAAATAATGACTCTAATGTCAAAACAATTAAACAAGAATTTTCATCCAGTGTTTAGATTTTCGTACTAGAAATGTATGCAAATGGCTCATTTGCATATTAAAACCTAACATTTTAGAAAACTTGTAATACAAAAAAAGTTTGCAATTATCAATGTAATCAATCAACCGAGCAAGTAAGGCGATAACTATTAGTTCATTTCTTTACCCGATTCACCTGCAGTGTCTCGCCTGAAAAACATTCAAAGATAAACTTACTGACCCCAAACGTTTGCACAGTAACATAGTACTATCCTTTACAAGAACTTTGATGTCCCAGCTGGCAAAAACACCAACCATAATGCATTTACTAAAAGCTTTGAATTTCACAATGTGTGTATATCACCGGAGACGAAGCGCTCTCCATTATTATCCCAGAGTTTCACATTAGACATACACTGCCCCATTAAGACAAGTACAAATCATTATGACACATCTTTAGTCATAAATATTTAATGAGGTCAAGTATGGCTGGGAAAACATCCTTCATTTCAACGCAACAGCTTAGTTTCGAGTACAACGAGGGAACGGCCGATTCAGGCAAGTGTTTTGTGACGCCTTCCGGAAAAAAAAAAAGCAACCGCAATATCAAACTTCAGTTCCACATCTTTGGCAAGACGAATGTTGGCAAACCTTCCGCGGGACTTTTCATGAACGTGAACCAAAACACAAAAACACTGGTTCCCTTGGACGGATGAGCATCAAAAGACAGGCATTTACAAAAGGATAACTGGCAAACATTTGACTAAAAACTACAAATTTGTTGACGTCACCAAAAACTTCCTCTCCTCTCTCATCCTCGCGAACGTTTACGGTTTCCCAAAGTCGACGCGTTCAGAGTTCCTTCTGCAGAGGAAACTACTAATTCCAAATCCTCCTTCCACAAAAAAGAGAGAACCAGAGAACCAGAGAACGAGAGAGAGGTGGTTGGATGGGCTTTAACAAATAAAGACACTTTACAAAATGTAATTCTCGGAGTTCGTCCACTCCGGTAGCGTCCTGTCCCGTCCTGGGCCGTCTCGTGAAAGCTCTGCTCGCGCTGGACAGGTCCGAGGACAGCCTGCTCGCAGCGTCGTGAGCTCTGGACCTCACCGGTGGCCGAAGGAGCGGCTGAAACACATGCTCAGTTCGTTTCGCCCTTTGCTTCCTGTTTGTCTTGTAACAGTGGAATGAGGGACTCCCATGCTGCAAGGCACTGTGGGGCAGAAGCAACAGGATGTCAAGGCAAAAGCTAGCTTTATATCAAATGTCTGTTTTGACTAGACATTCTGTATATGCTTTTACAAGATTCGATTTTCCAAAAGATTTCCACACTGCAAAAAATGCTTTTCCTACTTCGATTTTTTTGTCTCGTTTCCGGCCAAAATATCTAAAAATTCTTGAATCAGGAAGGATTTTCTAGACAAGTAAAAATTTGTGTCTTGTTTTCAGTAAAAACAAGTCAAAATCAGGTGAGTCAAAATCAGGGTTTCTGCAGATATGAACAAGTGAAATTTAAGACTTTTTAAGACCTTTTTAATACCACCTTATATGAAATTTAAGACCGAACCTGTAATGGAAATAGATATTATATTACATGCATACATGTAATATTTAATGTGTTTAATGTAAAAAGTAAACACAATTTCATGGCTGTCATAAATTAAATTTATTACTACGATATACAGTGAACTTTTCATATCAGCAGATACTATTCCACACAAAATATCCCCATAAAAGTACCACTAGAAATATCTGATGTAAAAAAAAAAATTCTGAAGCAATATTTTCATCAGTGCTCTATTAGCTTTTACATCTTAAATCTACATATTTGATTTACCTTTATAAAGGCCTTTTTTTTACTTTTGAAATGTATGCATTAACTTTGAAATTTATTTGATGAATTTATCAATAAATTCTAAATGGCTGTTAGCAGTGAGATTACATAATTTACACTGCAAAATTAAAAGTGAGATTAATGTTTTAAATACATTTATTGATTTATAAATATATACATTAGAAATGTTGGGTGTGGAGGCATACTTTTAAACACACTAAACTACCAGCAGGTGGTGGTAAGTCACTTCATGAGCGAGTTATTTCAACTGATTCGAGCAAAACGCTGCAAAACGTTGCTAGGAGAATGCTTCTGCTAATGTTGCATATTGTCTAATATGTAAGTAACTACTTGACTAACTACTTTTTTATTGAGCTAAAATTAATGTAACATTTGTAATTGTGAGAATTTTCAGCAAAAAGCTCACTTGGTATATTACTGAACTATATCATGTTATAAATAAACTATACATTTGAAATTTTTACCTCAGTTTGTTTCTTTAGAGTGCTGTTACATTCATTTGTTTTAAAGTATGTCACAAATAGACCAGAAATACACTATCCATTATCAATTTCTGTTTACGTTGAATGTATTAAAATAGGAATCTTTCTTGCCTTTCGATGCTTCGCTAGTTGTTTTTGTCACTTCAGTTTTAATCAGGCGGTTTGTTCGGTCGGGCAAGTAAAAAAAAAAACATTTTAAAAGTATTTTGAAGGCTGGCGGTCAGCTAGCTCCACCTATATTTCTTATTATTATTGATAACATTATATACAGAAAAAGGTCGTTTGACCTGTATTCTGCTACTGCGATTCTGAAGACGCAGTAACTTCCACAGAGGGAGAAAAAAATCTAGTTGTTAGCAACTGGCCTTAGCCAAGCCCTATATTCAGTTTTTTCAAGCTAAGTGTCGCTAAACTTGCACTTCCTCATAGCTAAAAAGTTAAATCCATTTTACTTCTGCGGTACAATCCGAGAGAGACTCGCGCCAATAACAGAAAGCTGATTGGCTATTGCATGCTGGTCTCATTTGTAGTTTAAATACAGCAAATTATATTTGGAATAGTGAAATAAAGAACTACAACACCACGGAAACAACAAAAAGAGAATTTAAATGAGCATTAGAGGTAGTGTTACATGGAGATCGGAAAAATAAGACCTGTGTGAAATTATTTAAGACCTAGAACAGCGAATTTAAGACTTTTTAAGGCCTAAAATATTGATTTTTAAATTTTAGACTTAAGACTTTTTAAGACCCCGCGGAAACCCTGCAAAATAATCTGCCAATGGGGTAAGAAAAATAATCTAGTTTGTTTGAAATAAGATTTTTTTTTTCTTACCCCATTGGCAGATTATTTTGCTTGTTTTAAGCAAAAACTCCCCTGATTTTGACTTGTTTTTACTGAAAACAAGACACAAATTTTTACTTGTCTAGAAAATCCTTCCTGATTCAAGAATTTTTAGATATTTTGGCTGGAAACGAGACAAAAAAATCTAAGTTAGAAAAGCATTTTTTGCAGTGTACATTTAGCAATTGAGACGTTATTTTCATCACACATAAAAATAGGGATGCTCCGATTCGCCTTTACCGATGCGGATCCAATACCAGTGAAGTTTTTTTGTTTGTTTTTTTCATTTAAATAAATGTAGAATTTATATAGCTCTGTGTTTGGAACTGATAATCATTCTTTTACACTGTTTTAATGATTACAAAGAAAAATAAAACCATAAATCTGAAAAAATATGTGACCCTGGACCACAAAACCAGTCATAAGGTTAAATTTTACAAAACTGAGATTTATACATCATATGAAAGCTCAATAAATAAGCTTTCTGTTGATGTATGGTTTGTTAGGATAGGACAATATTTGGCCGAGATACATCTATTTGAAAATTAGGAATCTGAGGATGCAAAAAATCAAAATACTGAGAAAATCCCCTTTAAAGTTGTCCAAATTAGGTTCTTAACAATGCATATTACTAATCAAAAATGACATTTTGATATATTTACAGTAGGAATTTTTCAAAAAAATCTTCATAGACATGATCTTTACTTAATTTCCTAATGATTTTTGGCATAAAAGAAAAATCAATAATTTTGACCCATGCAATGTATTTTTGGCTATTGCTACAAATATACCCCAGCGACTTAAGACTGGTTTTGTGGTCCAGGGTCACATATATGCATATTTTAGGGGTGTGATGAGAACGAGACGAGATGAGATTTTTAAACCTTTTTAAAGAAATCCTCGGTGATGAAATATATAAGGAAAAAAATGCATTTTATTCAACTGAAAAACACAAAATGCATGTGCATTTTGATATGAACTTGTACTTTATGAAATTAAACCTCTATTTTAATGAATTATATGCTGTAATTAACATGTAAACTAAAGCTGCATGATTCTGGATACATTGAAAATCACAGTTTTTTTAAATAAATTGGAGATCATGGTTCTCTCATGATTCTGAACACACAAAAAAAAAGACTAAAAATCTAAAAAGAAATCATGTAATTTACTAGTGGTTCTGACAAAATGATCATTGCTGAAGTCTTTTAAAAATATATTCAAACAAAACGTAAAAAAGTATACCCAATATGAATGTCGGATCGGAGCATCCCTGAAAAAAAGATTTATCATTTTGAATATTATCCATTAATTCTAATAAATTACAATAGCATTAATCCAATTCATATTCTCATTACCAAGATGAAGAAAAAGTTAATTGCTATAATGCACATGTTGATGCATACTTAAAATTGTAGCAGTAGATTTTACAAGATCAACTGACAATTTAAATCTTCTAATTTTGAATTTTTGTTATTCAGCTTTGAAACACTGTGCTGTGAAAGCATTATACAAATAAATTGACTCATCATAATTTTTAAATGCCAGTAATGACACGTATAGCATATTAAAAAAAAACTGTTGCCAATGTAGGGCTGCTCGATTTTGGCAAAAATCATAATCACGATTATTTTGGTCAACGTTGTAGTCACAATTGTGACTGGGTCCAAAACTTTATATTAATGATTACTTTAAACATGGCAATACAATAGAAATAAAAAAAAAGATACAAATGAAACAAAATTACTTGTTTACTTGCTAAAGTAGTCTAACAGCTTACTACAGAAATTGAATGTAATTAATTGAATAATTGTAAAATCAAACAGCGTCTTCACTGTAATAGTTAAACATGCTTTGTTTCTTATTAAAACTACAAAAGTCCTTCATTCAAGTGCAGTGAGTGACTTTTCTCTTTGTATTTTTATGCTTTATTAATATTAAGCACAGAGACGGCTGAAGGAATACTTTTAGCTGCCGCTTTAAAGAGCCACACGGATCCAATATACTGTTGCACACGCATTTTCATTCTCAACTGTTTATGATCATTAAAGACATAACTGACAAGGGTTTACATGAATAATCACCAAGCGCCTCGTTTTGAAATATTTTTGCATGTATTTGACACGCACCTTGAAAAGCTGACTTTTTAGAATAATTACACACACGATCCTTCAGAAATCTTTAATATCAGAATCAATATTCTGATTTGCTGTTCAAAAAACCATTATTATTTTTATTATGTTGGAAACAGCAGAGTAGAATTTTTTTCAGAGCTCAGAAGAACAGCATTTATCGGAAATAGAAATCGTTTGCAACATTACGTACGTCGTTTTCATCATTTTTGATCAATTTAAAGCATCCGTGATATATAAAAGTATTAATCTGTATCATTTCTTTCCCAAAAAATAGTGTATAATGTTACAAAAGATATTTCGGATAAATGCTCATCTTTGGTTTTTCCTATTCATCAAAAAATCCTGAAAGAAATTACTCAAGTGTTTTAAACACTGATAATAATAAAAAAAAAATGTTTCTTAAACAGCAAATCAGAATATCAGAATGATTTCTGAAGGATCATGTGACACTGAAGACTGGAGTAATGATGCTGAAAATTTAGCTTTGATCACAATTATTCAAATAGAAAACAGCTATTTTAAATAGTAAAAATATTTCCAAATTGTATTGTTTTTGCTGTATTTTGGATCAAATAAATGCAGGCTTGTTGAGCAGAAGAGACTTCTTAAAAGACATTAAAAATCTTACTGTTCAAAAACTTTTGGCTGGTGGTGTATAACAGTACCAAATAGCAAGTTTATTAGAAATAAAAAACTGAAAAGATCCCGTTGCATAAGTATTCATACCCTTTTCTGGGACACTCCAAATTTAGCTCAGGAGCATTCATATTGCTTCTAGATGTTACTACACTTGGAGTGGAGTTAAACTGTGGCAAATTCATTTGAATGAGTCTGATTTAGAAAGACACACACCTCTCAGAAAAGATCTAACAGCTGAAAATGCATATCAGAGCAAAAACCAAGTCCTGAGGTCAAGATAACTGCCTGTAGAGCTCAGTGACAGACTTGTGTTAAGGCGATGATCTAGAGAAGAGTTCAGAAAAAAATCTGCTGCATTGAAGGTTGACAGAAGCATTCTCCATAATGGAAGACGACTGGAACAACTAGGACTCTAGAAAATGTCTGCCAGCCCCCATCCAATCTGACAGAGCTTGAGAGGTGAAAAGGTGAGGCAAAGAATGGCAGATCATTGCCAAATGCAGATGTGCAAAGCTTGTCACATCAGACCCAAAAAGACTTGAGGCTGTAAAGGTGCTTCAACTATGTACTGAGTTAAGGGTATGAATACTTATGCAATGTACTTATTTCAGTGTTTTATTTTAAATACATTTGTAAAATTTGCAAATCTGGTTTTTGCTTTGTCATTATTATGGTGTATGGAGTGTAAACTGATGTGGGGAAAAACTAATTTAAAGCAGTTTAACATAATGCTGCAACAAAACGTGAATAAAATGAAGGGGTACGAACTTTTGCAAGGCACTGTAGCTATAATAACTTCTCCACCTTTGAAATGACAGATACAAATTTTCACCTCCAAACATGTTATATAGAAACCACTTTTTAGAAACTAAAAGTTTCTGACCTTCTCGTAGTACTGGATGTTTTTGTCGGCCATGCCCGTCAGCAGCTGTCTGAAGTCCTGCCGTTTGTTGTTCTGCCAGCGGTCCCAGTCGGCCTTCAGGTCAGCGTTAAAACACTCCACACGATCCTGACACTTCTCCACATCAGTGGGCACCTGCAGGACAGAGATGAGCGGAGAACATCTAGATTGTCCAATTAACCCTCAACAGAAGAGGCATTTCTCCCATTACATGGAATATACTTCGAAATTGCACAAGAATTAGATTAGAGTTTGTTTCTTCGTCAGAACAGATTTGGAGAAATGTGTCATTCCATCACTTTCTCACCAAAGGATCCTCTGCAGTGAATGGGTGCCATCAGAATGGGAGTCCAAACAGCTGATAAAAATGATTCACAAATACTCCACACCACTCCAGTCCATCAGTTAAAGGATAACTGTTGCCAAAATGCAACCTGAGCTGTTTTTTTTTACTGTAAACGAGACAAACTTATATCTAAAAGCATAATTACGACAAACGAGCCGTTTTTGAGATTGACCGTGATTTGTTTTGTGGTCAATAGCCGGTGAATGGGAGTACTAGGGGCATAGCTTTGAGCGCATCAAAATCGATATTTTTACAACACTAAGAAGGCTCCTGGGTCTCTACACATGAACTCCAGCATTGAGAACATTTTTTTTTGTACACAGAGTTTACTAAAAAGCAAGATTTTGAACAACTCACTTTCACTGTTTGGGTTTCCGCTTGCAGTCGTCTCGCCAGTCAAGAAGTGTCGATCTCCGAATGCGAATGAATGGACTCCATAGGACGAAATATTAGGCTTATATGAGGCTCTTTTTACAACTAGAAGGTTAAAAAACAACGAATTAGCCGTGCATTTATATGGAAATATGCTTTAGGAGCTATCCATCCTCGCATTCGGAGATGGACACTTCTTGACTGGCAAGACGGCGCGAGCGGAAACTCAAACAGTGAAAGTGAGTTGTTCAAAAACTTTCTTTTTAGTAAACTCTGTGTACACAAACAATGTTATCAAGTTCATGTGTAGAGACCCAGGCTCTTAGTGTTGTAAAAATATCGATTTTGATGCGCTCAAAGCTATGCCCCTAGTACTCCCATTCACCGGCCATTGACCACAAAACAAATCACGGTCAATCTCAAAAATGGCTCGTTTGTTGTAATTATGCTTTTAGATATAAGTTTGTCTCGTTTACAGTAAAAAAAAACAGCCCAGGTTGCATTTTGGCAATAGTTATCCTTTAACATCTCGAGAAGACAAAAGCTGCATGTTTGTAAGAAACAAATCCAGTAAAGTAACGCATTACTTTTTAATTGTCAAGAAAAAACCAGAGTTACTTTTTTAAATAAGTAACGCCAGTTACTTTTCCCCCCATTTATTGATTAAAAGCTCTCCTGTTCTCATGTTGAGAGAAAATGTTAGTAAGATGTTACTTTAGTTCTAGAATAAATGTGAACATGCATTAATTCATCTCACTCACTAAAAAAAAATACAGTATTCGTCAAAATGAATAAAAACTGTGAAATTCAATGCAAACCTGCAATAATTAAATATGTTAAATAATACAAATATCCTTTATGTATTTAATCCCATTTTATTAACCGATGTCTTTGCTGCCGACCTTCGATGATCCAATTCATCCATATGAATAAGCAAAAATGACTCAAGGTAATCTAACATTTGTTTTCCTTTTTTATTGCTGAAGAGTTGACATTTTTTCTTCTGCGGTCTACTGTACAGACCTGAATTTACTTTTCTCTAAGCCTGAGGCTTTTGGTGTGAAAAGGCTTTTACATTTGACAAAAATATAACTTTTTATATTAAAAACAAACAAGCAAGCCCTGCCCAGATTTAAACAGTAACGTAACGCATTACTTTCCATAAAAAGTAACTAAGTAATGTAATTAGTTACTTTTTGGGGGAGTAACTTAATATTTAAACCAACACTGTTTATTTAAACTAATTTCTATTGCCTCATTGCAATTATACATGTATTTTAAGTCATTTTAAAGACTATTGTTCACTTACATCTACATTTTTATTATCACAAAAAAAGCTTAATTAAAATGATAAGGCCCTATGAAATCTGTTTTATTTCCAAATTCAGTTTTTCAGTTTTAATTCTTCTATACTCTGTTTTAATGTTTTTTGTTGGGTTTTTTTCGATCAAAAGGCCTGTCTAATTAATTGAGTTTTACAGTTTAATTTCTACCAGTTTCTTTTCTGGATTCTATTTTAATGGTCCCATTAAAATGTAATCAAAAACATAAAGTTATTTTATTAAAAACAAAACGTTCTTAAGTAAAATTTAAAATCCAATTCTTTTTTGTGGGAAATTAGAGATTAAAATTTAGATTAATCGATTAGTCGATAAATTAATCGGTATAAAAATAGTCATTACTGGCAGCCCTAGTCTCATCTGAATCAGAAGAGAAATCTGCACAGATAAAGCACCATTTACAAGTCAAATTAGGTCAAAACAGCTCTAAACTAAAATATATGAGTGGATTTTGATGCGAGATACAATAGGAGATGGACTTTTTCACTGGAGGAAGTGTTATTATGGATTATGGACTCGGCCAGGTGTTTGAAGTTAAAATGCCTTAATGATGGATTTGCTTCTTCCACACTGCAAAAATGCTTTTTTTACTTAGATTTTTTGACTTGTTTCAAGCCAAAATATCGAAAAATTCTTGAATCAGGAAGGATTTTCTAGACAAGTAAAAAAAAAAAAAGTTGTGTCTTGTTTTTACTAAAAACAGTTTTATAATCAAGCAAAACAAGCAAGATAAGCAAAATAATCTGCCAATGGGGTAAGAAAAATAATCTAGCTTGAAATAAGATTTTTTTTCTTACCCCATTGGCAGATTATTTAGCTTGTTTTAAGCAAAAACCCACTTAATTTTGACTTGTTTTCACTAAAAACAAGATAATAATTTTTACTTGTCTAGAAAATCCTTCCTGATTCAAGTTTTTTAGATATTTTGGCTGGAAACAAGACAAAAAATCTAAGTAAGAAAAGCATTTTTTGCAGTGCAAACACTATAGCTGTTCTCTTCTCAACACTGCTAAGACAACTAAGACAACATGTCTGTTTTTGAACTCTCTGACCTAGACTGGCTTTCATTTTTTAATGAAAATGAAACCCTATCTGCAACCCATTTCACTTCTAATGTGCCGCATTTCCAAGTAAAAATATTCAGCGGGGTTGGATTTACAGTATTGGATGTTGCAAAGTGTTTCTATATGACAGTTGTATGGAGAGGACACATTTAAAAATGAAAAGTTGTTTCAGAGCTGGAGCAAGACAAAACTATTACTTCAGAATAGTATGCATCCAGCGTCCAAAAGCACTCACTGGGCGTTATAATGCGGAAAACGTGGACAGAAACGAGGAATCCAGTCATAAAAATGAAGCTTACTATATAATGTCATGGAATTTGCCAAATTTTGGATCAATAAATCAAAAGTAGTAGTCATTACACTTAAATCAAAATGCGATATGGGCTAGTGTTTGTGAATATTAAGCTGCAAAAATACCTTTTAGCCCTTAAAGACCTACAACATTTTTGGGGCACCTGAGGCACCTGTACATTTCTTTGTTACCTCAGACCTATTCTAGCAGTCAGCCTCAACTGTCATATATCATTACAAACAATAGAACTTGAACTATGTCTAGCTAATTTAAAATTACAATTTTCTTTTGTTTTCTCTAAAAATGAGTGAAATTCCTGAAGTTTAGGAAAAACTAGCAACAATTAGTTGTTTTTTACTGTGTACTCAAACAAAAACCCATGAAGTTGGTCCCATTGGATTTTTTTTCTTTGGACATTTGTATTTAGGTGTTTTACACTTCCAAATAAAACTTTGTCTATATCAGAGCCATAGAGAAACAGAGTTGCAACACTCCCATAGGCTTCCATTGGAACTGAGGAATGCGGAAGTAAAGCGTGTGATGGAGCGGCCAATAGTTACAAACAACCAATAGTTTCAGCATTGAAGCCCATTCATTTCAGCGTTTCTCAAGCACAGGCGCCGGTCAATTGAAGAAATTACTGCATTTATTAAAATTTTAACTAGGGCCGGGACTCGATTAAAAAATTTAATCTAATTAATTAGAAGCTTTGTAATTAATTAATCGAAATTAATCGCATTTTAATCGCATGTAAATATTTGACCTGAGAACAGTGAGAATTAAGATTTTTACATGGATTTTTAGTATACCATTGAATAATGACTGAATACATAAGCTTAAGCAACAAAATATTGTTTATTTTTGTTCAACCAAGTCCAACAGACCAGTGCAAGATTGCCATTATGTGTAAAAAGAGGCACGTTCTTTAACCAGTCTTTCATTCCGAGAACTCTTGTGTTTGCTTAATTATGCATTTAAACGTTAATGACCAAACCTATCATTATAAATGTTGCTGCACATGGAATATAAGGCGTTTAACATTTAAAAAATAGTTTTTATCAGGTTATACACTGATTATTTATCACTCAAACCCCTTTCTCTAACTGTCCGTTGGTCGCGTATATCCTCCATGTTTGTAGTTTTTTAACACTTTTTATGCGTGTTTGTAGTTCTAATCGAATCCTCGTTCAGGGCGCAGTGTGTTGCGGGCAATATTAACAGTTAAGAGTGTGCATTGATCGTTAAGTAGTAGACCATCCGGGAATCTATGGAATACTTTTTAAACATACTACGATTTGGGACATACAATACTATTTAGGACGGACGCAGCTTCTTTGGTATAAATTCTTTGGCTTGTCTGAACGCTAGTTTGTGCTCCAGTATAATCGGTCCGCCGAATCTCATCCTGTGAGAAACGTTCCACGGTGCAAAACTTAGTGCGATTAAAATGCGTTAAAAAAATTTAACGCGTTATTTTTGTGTAATTAATTAATCTAAATTAACGCGTTAAAGTCCCGGCCCTAATTTTAACGCATCAGTTGACCTCTCAGAAAACTGGCCAGTAGTGGTATTTTATGAAGCGTGTTATAGTTAATGTTTATCTTTAAAAAATAAACAGTTATACTGTAAATGCAGTTAGTTAACGAGAGAAACACCGTAATAGCGACCATAACCAGATACTAGTTGTCATATTTTTACGATTTTAGTCTTTCTGCGATCTTTCTCTCACTGTAGGAGGTTGAATGAGTTTCAGTAAAGACTGCATTCAAGAAACACGATAAAAATGCATGCTGAATGCAACTGGTTGCCTTGTGTTTTTTTAAACACTGTTTTCATCTTTTCTATTGTGTTAAATGCCATTTTCGCTTGCCGTTTATAATATTCACTTATGCTGTATATCTGAATATCATAAAATAACACGAGTAAATTACTTTTGTTTATTTAACATTAAATCGTTAAACCGAAACATATATACAAAAAGAGTTTGATCATGTCCAAATACACATTCAAATGTATTTTACCTTAAATGTCACACTAACTGTAATATAAATACTACATTAGAAAATGTTATCTTTTAAATGGTCAGGATCATTATTGCACATATTATTTAGTACAAAAAACCTCCTCAAAATAATTACTAAATAGAACTTAACTATATATATTACAATTATTTAATTGAATAAAAGTTACACTTAAGGTGTTTGGTCACATTTGACAGCCAAAGAGTATGAGAACATATTAACTATGTCTCTTTATCACTCCCCAGAATAAAATGCGACTGTAAAGCGTATTCAGAGAAGTTATCAATACACAATCAATGCACATTATGTTTTAATAATTACTCGAAATTGCTGCAAATATAGTAAAACTGCAGTCTATCCTACTTAAACCCATTCAAACACATTGACAGCGCGGAGTTGTTTGAAACTATTGGGCGCTCCATGAACCACGTTACAGCACAGCAGCGGCGAGATCAAAGCGTGTCACAACTCTCTTTCTATATGGCTCTGGTCTATATATAACATTCCCCAAGCACATTATAGCCATATATAACAATATTATTATAGGCGCTTTCTGTGAAAAATAGGCCTGTTTTAGTTTATTGACAATATAGACCCGTCCAAAAACGTTTCAGGAGTCATAGCAGAAAAACCTTTCTTGCTTAGATTTTTTGTCTTGTTTCCAGACAAAATACCTAAAAATTCTTAAATCAAGAAGGATTTTCTAGACGAGTAAAAATTATTCTCTTGTTTTCAGAAAAAACAAGTCAAAATTAAGTGAGTTTTTGCTTTAAACCGAAAACAAGATTATATTTCTTACTCCACTGGCAGATTATTTTGCTTGTTTCAAGCAAAAACGAACTTAGTTTTGACTTGTTTTTTTCTGAAAACGAGAATAATTTTTACTCGTCTAGAAAATCCTTCTTGATTTAAGAATTTTTAGATATTCTGGCTGGAAACAAGACAAAAAAAATCTAAGTAAGAAAGTCTTTTTTTGCAGTGAAGACATTAACTCATAGACTGGAGTGGTGTGGTTACTTGTGGATTATTGTGATGTTTTTATCAGCTGTTTGGACTCTTATTCTGACGGCACCCATTCACTACAGAGGATCTATTGGTGAGCAAGTGATGCAATGCCACATTTGTCCAAATCTGATGAAGAAACAAACTTATCTACAGCTTTGACAGCATAAGGATAAGACAAAATTTTCAGCTTAGAAGTCCTACAAATCAGAGTTAGCAAACCAATGTAACTCACCGGTGTCTTTTTGTCCTCTCTGAACACGACTGCCTCCAACTTGGTCTCGTATTCAGCTTGAACTTGGTCTCTCTTCTTCAGCACATTCTGACAAACAACAAGAGGTTTGTGAACTGAGGCAGCCATTATAGTTTACATTATCCGATTTTACTTTTTCTATCTATGACCAATTAAAAATAATAGAAGTGCACTGTTTTATGATGCTTACTGCCTCAAACTAGATGATGAAATGTGTTCAGTGTATGCTGCGCACTACAGTCATGATATATAATTATCTTGTCGAAATGTTATAAATAGTAGTTATATGCATTCTATCTTAACTGTGTTTTCATTGACCAATTTGAGCAACTAAAGTCCTGACAATAATTTTGGAGAAGTCTTCAAGAAGGAAATATAAAGCTTGCTACATTTGCTGATTGCGTAGATGAGTCAAGTTAAAACAGAAAGGAAGTGATTTTATCTGTTGAGTTTGCATAAGAACATTTCCTCATAATGACGCAGATGTAGACTAGATAAAAAAAAAAACGTTTGTCAAGACAAAAGCCGGACCAGAAAGTTTAAAAAGTGGATGGATGGATGGATGGATGGATGGATGGATGGATGGATGGATGGATGGATGGATGTCTCTAACTCAAATTCCCTAGTGCCACCACTTGTCCAAAGTCATGTTTATGCTAATAACTTTTTAACCGTAAGGCAGAGAATAAAAATTATTTTTTTTGAATGGACACCAAAATTTAAAAAAACGTGAGGTTTAGTTTTTTTTATATTTTTAATAGTTTGTAAAACCTACTTTTTCGAACTCGTCCTAGACGGTTTGTCTGATTTTCGCCAAAACGGGCTCAGATCATCTTCAGATCATGCAGGCAAAAAGCTATGGAATTCAAGTTGATTAGTCAGCCATTTAGAATCTTTGACAAAAAAAGCTATATTTTATGAACACATAGGCATATTGCTAAGAAACTCGGTATGTGTCTTCGACACCATGCCCTGACAGTACTCAAAATGTTTGGGGGCAGCGCCACTTTGTGGTCAAAAGTTATAAAGAATTTTCTAAAAATGCTAACTTTTGTTTAAACTGAAAATGGTCTTGGTCTATTCTTTGGGTCATGCCGCATATATCGATACCAATTACGCCAAAATTGTCTGAACTTCCTGTCCGTCATTTTGATTCATGTTGAAAACGTACTTTTTCGAACACCGTCAAGACCGTTAGTTTGATTTTTACCAAATTTGACTCAGATCATCTTTAGACCATGCTGGCAAAAAGATATGGATTTCTTGTTGATATACGAAATGGTTTTCGTTTAGCGCATCAACACATTTGCTGGAAAGATGCCAAACTGCATCTGAGGCTGTATCTCTGCAAAGCTTTGACATATTTGCACCAAATGCCACCTATTGGTTAAGAGTCCTAAACTATTCATTAACCATTAATTATGAACTTTTCAAAAATGCTGATTGCATTGGCCTATTGTAAAGAAACTGGTCTGAAAATATTCATCGGATCATGCCGACAACATGGATACCAATTATACAACAGTTGGCCAAACTTCCTGTCTGCCATTATGATTCATGTTGAAAACCTACTTTTTGGAACTCGTCCAAGACCCTTAGTACGATTTTCACCAAACTTGAGTCAGATCATCTTCAGACTGTGCTGAAAAGTTAAAAAAGTTATGGATTTCATGTTGATAGATAAAACCGTTTTCGTACAGCTCGCTACAAATTTTAGCCTTGATGCCAAAATGTCTCTTTGACATAAATACACCAAGCTTTGTGTGTGCCTTTGTCACCTGTGACCTCACACTAAACACACCACATCGATTTGATAACATCACCACCTGTTGGTCAAAAGTGATAAGCCATTAAATCATATTACTAGCAGTTCTATATTTTTTGTTTTTTTGTCATTTTGACTAAAATCATCTTAAAATGGCTTCCTTTTACTCATTGTTGCTGTTGGTCTGGTGCTCCATGCCAACTTACCTCCTCATTTTCCCTTTGGTGTGCTTGGCCCCTGTAATTGCTGTTTGCAGATATATTTATTATTATATTCTAATTAGTTTGGTTTCCTAAAACACTAGTGTGAATGTAATTTAGACTGAGACAGTATATCACAACTAAAAAGAGGGTTGAGTCCCCTTTAGAGTTCAGGTACAAGTCAATTTACCGACTTTTTTCTGACTTAAGTTTTCTTAGTTAAGAACATAGGTCAAAGCTCTTATTTTGAACTATCGAAGTGCATTAGATGGTAATAGAGAGTAATTTAACTTTAAAATGTACAAAACAGATTTTTTCCTGATTTTTTTTTGGTTTGTTTTTTTAAATATCACGATAAATACTGTATCATGGACTTCATATGGCGATATTATCGTATCGTGAGATTTTGATGTTGTTACATCCCTAATAAACACAGTTCCAAATACATTCTTGGGGAGAAAAAGGTAATGGAAAATGCATTAAGAAACATATAAAAACACTGGCTTAGTATTGGGAGAATATGCCGTCAGAAACACCTCCAAACCATTACATTCCCTCTGCAAAAAGTCAGAGGCCAGAAGGGAAGTGAAGCGTTCTGCATATGGTCTGTTTCCAAATGACATTAATTATTTTCCAGTAGACAGATGAGGATACTCTTCTGGTCGCTCCATATTAATGCCGAATCAAATTCATAGAGAGAAGAAGAAATGACTAAAATGCTCATCTGAGAGCAGCTCACCTTCATGGACTCGATATACAGAACATATTCCCTGAGCACAGGAAGAAAGTCTTCACTCATGTCCTCCGTGAGCTCCTCCAGAGCACTGGAGCAGTTCGACACGCACCCTGAAACGCCCTCCAGAGGATCATGGAGGTCTTCTTCAAAAGACGACCAGGAGGAGTAGACCGGCCCATACTCTCTCAACTCCATCAGGAACTCTGACACACAGAAAAAGCGAAAAAGCTGGTTTCCCACTTTTCGTGGTATTTATTTTTACTCCTGGATTCCAAGTCAATTTCAGACTCAAACTAATGTTTGTTAGGAGTTCATTTCAGGAGGTTGAAACAGCTCTCCAAAGTAAACTTGGTGAGAATGGATGGAAATATGGAAGACAGGATGTTCTTTACCTGATTGCTCTTTGATGATTCTCTGTGCTATCCTGTCAATGGTGCCCAGTTTCTGTGTGAACACATCCAGGTACTCGCCCATGGCGGCAAACTCCACCGGCCGTCCTCTCAGTTTATAACCGCCTGTCACATACTTCACAGATTCCCCCATTTTAGTCAGAAGAGCCAGGCCTTGACGCTTATTTAAGTCCTGAAAGTCAAGCATACAGTACATCAATTCTGTCTCACGGCCAAGAAAACCTTGCCAAAGCCAATGAAATCACACTGAGTTTCTGGAACAAGCTTTCCATGTTGGAATATATAGCCTACTCGCAAAATATTGCAAAAGCTCAATGCTGTCGGGCTACTCTCAGAAAGACATCTGGATTTGGTCATAAACAGCTAGTAAGGGTTTCCAGCATTGGCGAACATGAAGCATGACATATTTACGATTCCAATGTTTGCAAATGTCCAAATTTCCTAATTATTCTTTTAATTTTAAGGTCATTTTCTACTCAGGGCAATGTGTTCACAATGTTTTTTCAAAACTAGCCTTTCAGGAATACTAAAATCTCAATGATTTGAAGAACAACAGATCTTTTTTTCTGTATTGTGTTGTACATCCAAGAGAAACATAGCATCAAAAATAATTAGGGCTGTCAGTCGATAATCCAGCGCAAAATAAATCTGACTGTGAAAGATTATTTAAAGCTATTATTGTGTTAAATGAGAAAGTATCGAGTAGACATTACAAATTGTAGCTTTGGAAGGAAATATTATATTTGATTCAACATTTTATTTATTACACATAAACATTTATGGCTCAAAGGCTTAACGTAAACTACAGAACATACAAGAAGATCATTTGAGAAGCACCTCAGTATTTTCTGTTCATACAGCGAAAGCCATTGGTAACCGAAACTGCTTTGTCTTCAAAATGCCTTCTTTTATGTTCCACAGAAGAAATGTTTGAAATGACATGAGGGTCAGTGATTGATGACAGAACTTTTTTTGGGGGCTGGTAAACTTTAAAGGGTTACGAAACCCCCCTGTTTCAGCACTGGCTACTCTCACCACAGTTTTGAAAAATGCTGCAGAAGTGGGCGTGGCGCGCTCACAGCGCTGCGTGGAGTAGAGGGGAGATCGGGGAGAGAGACCACACAGACAACTTTGGGTTCAGACAGTTTCATTTCGCTCCCCACGAGTTTAAAACACAAATAAATGTGCATTCTTTTGCACTATGCATCGAAAACCTATATATGAACACACTGTTGAACCACTAATAACTGTTAAGGCTTATTTTAGCGCGTTTAGATAAGCCTTTTGATGGGTTGCGTCAAAGAAAAACCGCTTACACTTACTTTGTGAATGAATCGCGTGTGCCGGACTCTCACTCATGAACGTTCCTCTCAGTTAATGTAAGCGATCTCAGAGCCATAGAGAAACAAACGGCTCTGGGCGATCTCATAGACTGAGACTGAAGCGCCTGCCACTGCAAATCAGCAAGCGCTGTCGTGAATAATTAAGCGAATCCACTTCGCATAGGATAAGAACACGCAGCGGCATGAATATTTATGAGACACCGACGCGTCATCGATGTACTATAGTCCATCGCCACGTCACAAAAGCTGACGTCAGGACAATGTAGATTTTAAACCCGGAAGATGAAAATAGCGCAAAAAAGCTCAAAATTAACCAGTTATCTCTAACAATTACTATTAGCAGATTCCAACGTTGCTTTCTATGATGTGCAACACAAACACTTCTGCTTAAATCTCAGAAAAAGTTGCCTGGGGTTTCATAACCCTTTAATGCTTTTATTTTTATTATTACTATTTTTTTTTTATGGAATAATACTTTAAACTAGATTTTTTTTTAAAGTTTGTGAAGACAAAATTTAAGTTGGCTTGAGAAAGCCAGACCAGAAAGTTTGAAAAGTTTGAATGTTTTCAGTCTGAAATAGAAAAATTTTTAATGCCTATGTGTCAACTACCCATATATCACCACAGGAAGTATTGTTTCACCACAAGTCCTAGTTGTGACAATTTCATTCAACATTACAAAACATTTTTAAAACATCAAACACAAGTGAATTGCCAACAATAAGTTATATAACGTGCATTTGTTAGTTTTAATATCATGCTGACTTTAAAGTTCCACTCAAGTGCTTTGAAACACGCAGCATATAATGTGTTGACGAAATGACTGAAACATGAAGATAGGGCTGAACATATCCAGCAGTCCCATCCCCTTTTTAAATAGCCAGTGGCATTTTGTTTCTATTCTAGAGACCATTTGATTGGACAGAAGATGAAGTGCAGGGTGATGTCATTAAAACCATTGATCCACATTGGCGGAAGTGAGAGACTGTACGTTTTAAATGCTTATATCTTGTAAATGCAAATTTTCTCATTGTTTTGGAGCACACTAGCTTATTAGTAGTCATACTAAAAGCCAAACAACTTCACTTTTGATTTCATGGGGACTTTAAAGCACTCACCTTTGCTGAGAGAAATGCATTGAAGTGTTCATTGAAAGAAAGCACCGGATGGTCTGCTACACGTTTGAGGAACTTGTCTAGCGCCTTTCTTCTGGTCTCCACAAACTCCTCTGAGAAACGGTCCACCACTCCCTTCATAACAAACTTTTCAGGCAAGGGCTAAATGATTGTACAGAGATAAAAAAAATACACTAAATGCCTCATTACATAACAGCTAGTTGTACTAATGCGCAAATGCATTAAAGAGATAGTTCACCCAAAAATGAAAATCTGATGTTTATCTGCTTACCCCCAGGGCATCCAAGATGTAGGTGACTTTGTTTCCTCAGCAGAACACAAATGAAGATTTTTAACGAAAACCGGTGCAGTCTGCCAGCCAAATAATGGAAGTGGATGGGCACCAGACCTTTCAAAGTAAACAAAAAATGCACAGACAAATCCAAATTACACCCTGCTACTCCGAAGACATGAAACGATCGGTTTTTGCAAGAAACTGAACAGTATTTATTTAATTTTTTACCTTTGACACACAGCCACGTCCATCTGTAATGAGCACGAGCTCATCATCAGGCTCCTTACATGTTTACGCGCTTAAATACTGTTCAGTTTCTCACAAAAACCGATCGTTTCGTGTCTTAGGACATCAATGTATCGTCACGAGCCGCAGGGTGTAATTTGGATTTGTCTGTGCATGTTTTTGTCTACTTTTAAAGGTTTGGTGCCCATCCATGTCAGTTATATGGCTGACAGACTGCAACGGTATTCGTTAAAAATCTTCGTTTGTGTTCTACTGAAGAAACAAAGTCACCTACATCTTGGATGCCCTGGGGGTAAGCAGACAAACATCAAATTTTCATTTTTGGGTGAACTATCCCTTTAAAACTAGTGGTTTTGGGAGCAGTGCAGTGGAGGTTTATTCCTCTACCTACTGGAATAAGGTGAGTGGGTTGGCTTTCCTCTAATTTGTTCCTCAACCAGTCGAAGTCCTGGTAGCGCCGCCTTACCGAGTACTCAGGCAGGTCGAACTCTGTTCTGGTAGTCTGTAGGACACACAAAAGCAAAAGAAGGGATGCATTCAATTTAGGGATGCACCGAAATGAAAATTCTTGGCCGAATATGAAGACTACAAACTTACACACTCGATTACCGAACACAGTTTTTCATGTTTTTCCCCATGCATTTTGCCAGTTTTTTAATCATTGCATAAATTACATAGCCAATATGTAAGAAAAAAAAATGTACAAAACGACAATTCAAAAATATTTAACACTCAACATTTGTAACATTCTAGTAGACATTAAAGTCTACCAACAAAGCAATTTAACTTAAAAATGAATAAGTTAGTAAAATAATATTCTTTGGCCATTTTTAAGACCCCCTTCTTGTAGGGGTGTAAATATTAATCGATTCGTATCGATGCATCGATTATGCAGCCGCCGATTCAATGCATCGATTCGTCCGCAACAGTATCGATTAATGTGTTTATTTTGCCGCCTGTTTGTTCACTTGTCTATTTTTAGAATCCGTTCCGACCTTTCTTTTACTGTCTATGGCTCCGATGTATTAAAGGAACCATATGTAAGAAATTTATGTCAGTTAATCATAAAATGGCCCTGAAATGTCACTAGACATTAAGAAATCATGTTCATTTCAAATACTTATATCACTGACAACAGTGGTCCTGCCAGGATATTGTCATTTAAAAGTGAGAGTTGCAGCCCACAACTGATGTTATTGTTGTCATTTTGTGTTTTGGTCTGAGGCTCCACCCTCCAGCTATCGACCAATCACGAAGTCAGTAGAGTTTCGTGAGACGGGTTGCCAGCTCTGTTACAGTCAGCTGCGGCTATACTAACGTGTCGGATTAAACATGTACAACGTTACGAAACGAAAAAGACCTCGTTTTGAAACCGAAATACGTCGTGACAAAGTCCGAAATAAAACAAGGATTGGTATAGGAGATGCCTTTGAAAGATGGAGACGGCTGAAAACGGAGAAGAATTTGAAGACAGATGCTTTCGTTGGTAATTTTTTCCTGGACAAGTAAGATTCATCTATGTTTGGCTAACTATGCTTCAGTACTCAGTGGATTTTCCGCGGTCGGCCGTGCTAAATGCGTTCATAAAAAGCTTTATATCGCACCACTAGCAGGGTTGGAAAACAACCTATGTTCCGACTGAAATGTGGTATTACAGTACATCTTTGCGAAATATTTGGCTAATCGCCATCTGTAAATTTTTGCGATACATAATTACTTCGCAAAACATCTCTTGTGAAGCATAAACATAATTAACAGAAGAAAAACAAATTACTGTGTGTCACTTGCCGTTGGAAGCTCCTTATTGCAGCCTACTCCTGCAGCTTAGCTGGCAACCTCGAGTCAGGGGGGAGCGGGAGGGGAAACACCATTCTACAGTATTTTGAATGTGATTGCAGTACCAGTTTTGGCCACAATCCTACATACGGTTCCTTTAAGCGTACTACCTACTCCTAAGCTGCGGGTGGCACTAACCTCACTGTCTTCTTCTTCACACGCGTTACTTTCGTTTCACAGTCCATCTATGATGTTGTTCATGTTCACAGACCTCACGTTGTTGTCTGACTTTCAAGAGCGATGATTTTGAACTGATTTTGTGGAGTAGTATTCTATTTGCAGTTCATCTACTGCAGAGAATGTGTGACCATTACCTCTTAATAAGATGAAAATTGTATTTTCAAAATGTAACCAATTTTGTATGAAAGAAACTTTTTTAAAATGGTGAATAGGCTAATTGGCCATAGTAGGACCTGCACTATAAGTTTTTTTATTTTTTTATTACAATTTATCTGATTGCACTTTGTAGATGCAGTAACTTATATTTGCTGTTCTATTTGCAGTGCATTGAGCACAACTGCTTTAGTGTAACATACACATGTGAATAGAATACTGTTTCTGTATTCTCAATAAAAGGCAAATTATTTACTATTTTTGTTGATTTATTTGAAACTTAATGGATATCATGTAAAAATATCTAATATTGAATCGAATCGGATCGAATCGCATCGTATCACAGGGAATTCTGAAGTATCGAAAATAATCGAATCGTTGGCTTAAAAAATCGGTATCGTATTGAATCGTCTTGAAGGCTCCGATTTACACCCCTACCTTCCTGAACAGGCATGTGTTTTTAATGATTGTTATTATTTTTGTCTTACTTTTTTTTTTTTTTTCACAGAACAACAGTACAATTACAATACTAACATTTATGAATGCTGACTTTTATTTTGGAGGAAACCCACAAGAAGACATCAGTACTACTTTTTGCTGACAGCAGCAGATTTATGAATGATTCTCATCTTTGGACTTTGAACCCTGGCTAAGGAGCTGGTGCAGCGCTGTCAGAATAAATACAATTGGTTCATGTATTAGAAAACATAACGATCTTTAGTTTATTTGCTAATGGTTTAAGGTCATTTGGTGATTTCAGTCATCATACAGTAACCAGCAACAACCAGCCCTTTCTCTTCTCATGGAAGACATGCGATGTGACACTAAACAGTCTCTCACTCGGTGCTTGTAATGATTTTTGTTCTTAATCTGACAGTTTTAATGCTTCCACACTGCCCACATGTTTGCTGCATTAGTGCACGCCTCTATTTGATCGCGTCATGTCATTTTTCTGCATCATTTATTTGTCCTTTGCTTATTCAGAACACCGAAAGAGCTTCTTTTGCTATTTTTGGTTGAATAATTTCGGTTGCCAAACATTTGGTACATCCCTACTTTAAATTAATCACAAGTGACAGTAAAAACGTTTAGGTCATTCGATGCCAAATCCACCAAATTTCAGAAATGTCTTTTTTTTATTTAGCCAATATTTTTCTAAAGAAAGATTAACGTGTATAGTGATGAAGGCTAAAATATTACATGTCATGAATGTATATTTACTGAGTAATCCACTGTTTTTTACACAGGTATTGGTAGGTCTGTTATTAAAATCTGTTGACTTTAGCAATCTTTCTTGCCATTTGTGCCAATGGCGACCATTCAAAAACGGGGAAAAGCACTTTTTAAAAGTTTTTTTCTCCAAAGTTTGCATGCCTGTAACTCGAGAAGTATTAAAGACATCTCAATGCCCTTTTATATTTTGGGTCTCGACAAACTTTCCTTTTGGTATTTATATTTCTAAGCCCCCATGTGGTTCAGTTCCAGAAATATTGGAATTTCAATATGGCTCCAGGAGTAAATTGTTAAATTGAACATTTTCAGTGGTCAAAAAAAATCAAATGTGGGTCACTTTGCATTCAGATGATAATTTTTTCTTTTCAAGTGGAGTGCCTGAAGAAGAAATAATGTTGAAACTAGAAATTATCTCATCAAAATAACTAAATAGATCATACCAGTCTAAGTCCCATAAATATTTTTTTTCTAAAGTTTGCATGACTATAACTCAAGAAGTATTAAAGATATTTGAATATAATTTTAGATACTAGTTCTTAATAATTTTTTCTTTTAAAATCTTAATTTTTAAGGCCCTATATAGTTCAATCCCAGAAGTATGGTAATCTCAATGTGGCTCCATGTCCAGATTGTAGAATTATATTGATTTTCAATGGTTGAAAACCCAATGATGGTCACATAGATGATTTGAAGAGTCTAAAGAACTGTAGCTTGTTTCTCTCTACCAGAAAATCGCACAGAACATACCTGTCTGAGTGAAAAATGTTTTTGTTATTTGAAGTAAAGCTAGAATAAATCTAATTTAAATATTTGATTTTAAAAAATAAGCTAAACAAAACTTTAACAAAAAATTGTAATGTTGTCATGGGACCTAATTGGAATAATAATATGACTTTTTCTAAATCTAAAACTAAATAAACTAAAATTATAAATATAACTATAAAGCTAATTTAAAATGTGAATTACTGGTATAATTTTATATAAATAATACTACAACAATACTGGTCGGTGCATCTTTTAGCCATTATAAACACTACCAGTCAATAGTTTTTTATGTTTTTTAAAGAAGTTTCTTTTTCTTACCAAGCCTTTACCAAGTATTTTATTTGATCCAAAGTATAGCAAAAACGGCAAAATTTTGAAATATTTTTACCATATGAAACAGCTACTTTCTATTTTAAAATCTAATTTATTCCTGTGATCAAAGCTGAATTTTTAGCATAATTTCTCCTGTCACATGATCCTTCAGAAATCATTCTGATATTCCAATTTGCTGCTCAAAAAAGCATTTATTATTATTATTATTATTATTATTATTATGTTGAAAACAGCATCAATTTAAATCAATTAAAGCATCCTTGTTAAATAAAATTATTAGTTTCTATGATTCATTTCTCCGGAAAATAGTACAGTGTATAATGTTACAAAAGCTTTGGATCTTTGTATTCATCAAAAAAATCTTGTAATATAAATAAATGTTTCCTGAGCAGCAAATATTAGAATGATTTCTGAAGGATCATGTGACACTGAAGACTGGCGTAATGAGGCTAAAATGTATCTTTGATCACAGAAATAAATTAAATTTTAAAATATATTCAAAAAGAAAGCAGCTATTTTAAATTGTAAAAATATTTCACATTATTTCGCCCTTTGCTGTATTTTAAATCAAATAAATGCAGGCTTGGTGAGCAGAAGAGACTGCTTTAAAAAATCCACAAAAAAACCCAGCAATGAGTTTCCAAAGGGCTGATGTGAAATAACTCAATGCGGTTTGCCTCCATGGTGTGATTGGCTGTTTTTAATTAGCACCTCTATGTGACTCTGAGCCCAGAAAGTGCCACAGTGAGCATGTTACAGATCACAATGTAAGCACAATGAGTCTGCAAACAATCGCTAAACCACAGCATTTCGAAGAAAAGAGGAAAGCTGACCTCTTTACAATGAACTAATCGAATTAATTTGTCATTTAATTCACCACAGCGGTTTACAAGTCCAGTCAAACTGGAGCAAACCGATAGTTTAGGGATTCGGATTTACCACTCAGCCACAGTCGGCCAATTAAATCTCTTTAAAGAGGCTTTCTATTCTAAACCTTAATATAATTGCACATATAAGCTGTGAGCTTTGCCCTCTGACCTTTGTGCAGACTCTGTAGGTGATATACGTCTCCATAGTAGACACGTGTTTTTTGGGGTCGTCCACAGTCACAAACAGATCACGTGTTTCTCCGTCCAAATCGTCATCGAGCTGTAGGCGGTTTAGCAGAGATGAAGAGGAGGCGGGGCTTGATGTGTCTACTGGCGTCCCATTGGGCAGACTCAGGTCCTGGGGGCGGGGAAAGAAAACAGACTTAATAGAGCTAAACATTTTGAAAAAATATATATATAATGAAAAAGTGAACATACTAGAGGTGGGAGAGAAAAAAATCAACTGACCTAACTATTGCGATTCTTTTTAAAAATCAATTGGTTTACATCAGAATCGGTTTATATTTAATTATTTGACTTGAGGTGGTGGGGAGAAGTTACTGCTTTCAGGTCATTATCATTATTTTTTCTGCCAGTGGTAGGGCTGCTCGATTTCAAAAATCATAATCATGATTATTTTGGTCAATATTGCAATCACGATTATTTAACACGATTATGACAGGGTCCAAAACCTTATATTAGTGATTCATTTAAAGATAGCAATACAACAGAAAAAAAAAGTTACAAATACAAATGAAAAGAAAAAAAAATACTGAATAGGGGAGAGTGGGGACGGTTGCAACACTTTTTGCATTTCCTTTAGTTTCTCAGAGACTGTTTGTAGTAGAAAGCCGAAATTTTAATACAATAAAGCCGCATCTGTCAGCTACTCGCCCATATTGCTGCAACATGTGTACATATTATAATAAACTTACACTTTACACTTAAATAGACAAAGTGAAATGTTGCAACCGTCCCCACAATAGGAGACAGTTGCAACATTCAATAAAATGAAATGAAATCATTCTTAAATATAATTTTGCAATTTCTTTATTTTATTTGTTCACAGTCACGGTCGTCAATAAGGTAAATTGGCTGTAAAAAACAAAACAAAACAAAGAATAGTAAATTAAAAACATTGTTAAGTAACAAGCAGATTTTTTACCTATTTACTTAAAAAAGGAGAGAAAAGTATTAAAGGGGTTCATTAGTATTAGTATTATCATTATAAAATTACAATTATGTAACGTTATGGCAAGCTTTTAAATCAATATTGTAGTAAGGGACAGCATGTTGGGACGGTTGCAACAGTGTGTCCCTACAGTGACAGTATATCAGCTTGACAACATATCATTGGCAAATGCTAGCTATGCCTATTAGAAACTAAGAACGCACTGGTTAAAATGTTATGTTTTTACAATTCGTCACACAAACAACTTAGACACTATGACCAAAAATCTCATCTTTAAAAAGTTACTTTTTTACCAAGAAAATGATTTTGGGTAGAAGGAATGATCACATGTGGCTGATTTCCTCCAGGAAGTGTGAGGGGCCAATAAAGCATGTGCAGTACGAATATTATCACTGTATCTTATTCCTGCTTGAAGAAATAAGTCCCCACTCTCCCCGATTTTATGCAAGTCTAAAGTACTCTAACAGCCTACTACAGAAATTGACTGTAAAATAAAGCGTCTTCACTGTAAGAATTAAACACGCTTTGTACAAAAGTCGTTCATTCAAGCGCAGTGATTTGTCTTTGTATTTTTGCACTTTATTAATATTGAGCACAGTCAGAGATGACAGAATATTATTTGTTGCCGCTTTAAGAGCCACACGGATCCAATATACTGTTATGTATATTTTCATTCTCAAATGTTTATGATCATTTAAGACATAACTGACAAGAGCTAAGGCTGTGCAATTCATCGAAATTCAGTTTCAATTTCGACTTCAGCTTCAAATGATAATGAAAATACAGTAATGGATTTGAAATGATTATTGCGCCCCCATTCCTCCATAAAAGCCTAATTTCAGATGCAAATCAGCAAAATCATGTAGTGACTTTCATAAAACGGGACGTGCTTGATTTATTAATGTTTCTTTGATGTTGTGTTTTTAACTTTCGCTGTTCTGTGTCTGCGTTCAGAAACGGAGAAGAACACAGACATGTAAAGATATCTTTTAGCTCATAAAGCAGCAGCAAAAATATTCCTTCTGCCGTCTCTGTGCTTAATATTAATAAAACGTAAAAATACAAAGAGAAAAGTCACTCACTGCTCTCGAACGAACGACTTTTGTAGTTTTAGTAAGAAACAAAGCATGTTTACAGTGAAGATGCTGTTTTATTTACATTCAAATAATTTCATTTAATTTCTGTAGTATTGTTAGACTACTTATATATATATATATATATATATATATATATATATATATATATATAAATGTGACCCTGGACCACAAAACCAGTCTTAGGTCGCTGGGATATATTTGTAGCAATAGCCAAAAATACGTTGTATGGGTCAAAATTATTGTTTTTTTGTTTTATGCCAAAAATCATTAGGAAATTAAGTAAAGATCATGTTCCATTAAGATTTTTTGTAAAATTCCTACTATAAATATATCAAAATGTAATTTTTGATTAGTAATATGCATTGTTAAGAACTTAATTTGGAGAACTTTAAAGGTAATTTTCTCAGTATTTTGACTTTTTTGCACCCTCAGATTCCAGATTTAGCACACACATACATTTTAGCAGCTCTACCAAGAGCCATATTTTAAAATATTTTGGCATAAATTTGACCGTTTAGGCGCACTTTGAGCTAAAAGAGAACTTCACCTGTCCATGTTCTGCTCCGTCTCTGAACGCAGACACAGAACAGCGCAAGTTAAAAACACAACATCAAAGAAACATTAATAAATCAAGCGCGTCCCGTTTTATTCAAGTGACACTGAAGTGAGGTGAAATTAGGCTTTTATGGAGGAGCGCAAGCGCACCACTGGAAAGGGGGTGGAATGGGGGTGCAATAATCATTTCATCTCGATTACTGTATTTCCATGATTGAAATCGAAATCAAAACTGAATTTCGCTTAATTGCACAGCCCTAGCCGGCGGTGGGACATACTTTTGTGAGCGATCGCAGTGGCGCGACAACTGCGTTGTTCAAGAGAAGGCCCAACAAAGTACTGAGGACATGATACAGTACACTAACACACTTTTCAGAAGCCAACATGGGTTTAAGATCCTTTTTTTATTGGTCACATGAAATATACTCATTTTGTGAAACACTGGATTTTTTTTTTTTTTGTCTAATAAATAAAGGCTTGAAATATTTCACTTTGTGTGTAGTGAACTAATATAACATACACGCTTCACTATTTGAAACAAATTATTGAAACAAATGGACTTTCCCTCGATATTCCAATTTTTTGGCACATACCTGTACTGGATTCATTTCAGGGTTTGTACAACCTTTGAGAGAGAAATTCAAGCACCTTTTTAATGACTTTCCAGCATTTAACAAATATTTCCAGCTTTTTAAAGCACTAAAATTATTTAAAGTTATTTTTAATGGGATGACTAAAATATATTTTGCAGTAAACAAAGTAAAATTAGTTTTGCCTTGAAAAGTAACATAGCACAATATTTTATTTCAGAACGTATTTTCTCTGCTTATTATTTAGTTGAACATTTGAATCGGCAGACTAGCGCATCGTCCCAGCCCTAATAGCAACACCAAATCGCAATACTTTAAAATAAATTAAAAAAAATGCAATACATATCTTATTGGCACCCTAGTATCATGATAGTATTGAATCGGGAGGTAGGTGTATCGTCCCATTCCTAGAACGTACATACACAAGACCCCCCAAAATAAAACAAAGCGAAATGTATTCAACAGATACTTTTTTCAACATTGATAATAATCCAAAGTGTTTCATGAGCTGCAAATCAGCATATGTGACCCTGGACCACAAAACCAGTCATAAGGTTAAATTTTACAAAACTGAGATATATACATCATATGAAAGCTCAATAAATAAGCTTTCTATTGATGTATGGTTTGTTAGGATAGGACAATATTTGGCCGAGATACATCTATTTGAAAATCTGGAATCTGAGGATGCAAAAAAATCTAAATACTGAGAAAATCACCTTTAAAGTTGTCCAAATTAAGTTCTTAACAATGCATATTTCTTAATAAAAAATTACATTTTGATAGGTTTACAGTAGGAATTTTACAAAAAATCTTAATGTAACATGATCTTTACTTAATTTCCTAATGATTTTTGACATAAAAGAAAAATCTATAATTTTGACCCATACAATGTATTTTTGGCTATTGCTACAAATATACCCCAGCGACTTAAGAATGGTTTTGTGGTCCAGGGTCACATATTTGAATGATTTCTGAAGGATCATGTGACACTGAAGACACCATGTGTTTGTGTATCGGCGCATATGTTTCTCCTTTGACTTTTTATGCTTAAATGCTAATCAACAATGAGGTATTTTGAGTTTGTAGTTGGTTATAGTTTCTCCAGAAGGAACAGGAAACCTGAAGCAAAATGCTGGAATTACTACAGCTAACATCCTATTTTCAGATCCAGCATTTAGGAAACTGTGACAGCTTTTTCCTAATCACATGCCCACTTTCGAGTGCTAAAACAAGTGCTCTGACCTTCTTTTTTGCTGAATGGCAGAAACCAGGGGTAATGCACTGCCTAAACCTGCCTCTTTACTCAAAACATTCACATGAATGGACAGCCAGTATGACAGAAAAATAAATAAACGTGCAACAATGCGATCACCTTTATCAATGTAGGATTACACATTTTACACAGGATTTCAGGAACTCAAATAGATGTTCATTAGACTAATTATGAAATGTAAAACAGTTATTTGTGGAGATGTTAGATCTAAATTAAAGAACGACACTATTCAATTCACTCGTTTAAGACTGAAGGTATAGCGTTTCTGCTGTGTTCCTCTCTTCACTGACCAGAAATAAACAACTATTGCCAGAGTTCATGAACTTACAGTCTGCAGTCCCACAAAGACAACCGGCAATTTCATTCTTGACCAGAAGAGTCCAATCATATGTTGCCGACAGCTATAAATCACAGGGACATATGTGAACTTCATGGCTGTGTTACAAACTTGAATGATAATTCAGTGTTTTCTTAAAGGAGAAGTTCACTTCCAGAACAAAAATGTACAGATAATGTACTCATCCCATTGTCATCCAAGATGTTCATGTCTTTCTTTCTTCAGTCGTCAAGAAATTATGTTTTTTGAGGAGAACATTTCAGGATTTCTCTCCATATAATGGATGTCTATGGTGCCCCCGAGATTGAACTTCCAAAATGCAGTTTAAATGCAGCTTCAAAGGGCTCTAAAGCCTCGTTTAGACTGTCAGCCCAAATCCGATTTGTATGCAAATCCGATTGAAATCCGATCATATTTAGGTAGTCTGAACAGCAACGAACTACCTGAAATCCGATTTGGTCAAATCCGTTTCGAGCTACATTCGTATGTGGTTTGGAATCCTATTCAAATTGGATTTCTGCTTTTTCAAGTTTTCATGCCATGTAAAACGTAAACACGTCAGACGTTTTTGTGGAAAACATAACAAACGTCTTTGCAGAAACAAGCTTGTGTTGCTGCGAACTGCGGGAAAAGACAATATACAGCTATTATACGCACCTCTTTGAGTTGTGAAACCAGCGGAGACGGCAGCACAGAATAAAGTCGCACATTCCAGCATCCTGCATTTCTGCCGCTGCTTTAGAAGATGAATATAATCCAGCTCGATGGCAACATTGTCGTATCGCAAGACAGCATCTATATTGAAAACTGTATTGCTGTTATTGTTGTTTTTAGCATTGGCATAATAACGCAACGGCATTGCCATAGAAACCAACGCACATTCCGTAAAACGAAAGAACGCTTATGGACACACAAATCGGATTTGAACAGTTGCGATATGACTGTGTGGACAGTCAGTTATTCAAATCCGATTCCATCCAGATATGGACAAAATCGGATTTGGGCTGACAGTCTGAACGAGGCTTAAATGATCCCAGCCAAGGAAGAATGATCTTATCTAGTGAAACAATCAGTTATTTTATAAAAAAAAAAAGACAATTTATATACTTTTTAACCTCATATGCTTGTCTTGTCTAGCTCTGCATGTACTCTGTGTGATCCAGTTAGGGCATGTCAAAAAAAAACTCGCATCTCATTTTCTCATTTTTCTCTAACTGGGAAATGAGATGGGAGTTTTTAGACATACCCTAACTGTCTTAAACCGGGATACATTCAGAGCTAGACAAGACGAGTGTTTAAGGTTAAAAAGTATATAAATTGTAATATTTTTTTTTTACAAAATAACCGATCATCTCACTAGATATTCAGCTCCTGAAAGATCCCTTGGCTGGGATCATTTAGATCCCTTTGAAGCTGCATTTAATCTGCATTTTGTAAGTTCAATCTCGGGGGCACCATAGAAGTCCATTATATGGAGAGAAATCCTGAAATGTTTTCCTCAAAAAACGTAATTTTTTCACGACTGAAGAAAAAAAAGACATTAACAACTTTGACAAGGGGGTGAGTACATTATCTGTAAATGTTTGTTCTGGAAGTGAACTTCTACTTTAAGCAATCCTATCCATGTGGTATGAAAGTTAGTAGAAATAATAGAAATGACTTCTGATTAAAGTTTAAAAATAAAGTTAATCAATAAAAGCTCACTTCAACATTTAAGAAACTCACTTTATGTAATTTATATATTTTTGAAAAAAATAGTCAAATACATTTTTTAGAAAATAATATTGTCTTTTTTTTCACTTTTCTGTGATTAAATCGGTCAATGAGAAAGTTGTACGAGTAACCGTGATTTTATAAGGCATTGTATTTCTTTTGGAATACAGAAATTGTTAACAAAAATCTAAAGTGTATAAAAATTTAAAACAAATATTGGAGTTTTTTCCTGTTGTGCACATATGTGACCCTGAACCACAAAACCTACGGTGGCCGAGAGAGGCCAACGCGCTGCAAACAAGAAAACACATGCAAACAGAAAAAACGACAACAAATTAAGAAAACATCTTCATCAGTTTGACAACACAGGCGCTGCAAATCCTCGCAACGCAAACACAAATACGGAAACGCGCTGCAAATTCTCACAACACAACCAAACTCAGAAACGCGCTGCGAACACACGAACGCACTGCATATAGCACGGTCCACAACGGAAATGTTTCAGGGGGACCTCAAAAAGTGACGAACCCATCTGTGACCTGATTATTTTTTCAGTGTCTGTTGGTCAGAGCAGAGGTGTTATCGGTGAACTATCGCCTTTTAGTGATAGTATAGTATCACTTAAAGGTGATAGTGATATAAATAATCAGGTAATATAGTGATATAAATAATCAGGTCCCAGATGAGTTCGTCACTTTTTGAGGTCCCCCTGAAACATTTCCGTTGTGGACCGAGCTGTATGCAGCGCGTTTGTTAGTTTGCAGCGCCCTCGTGTGTTCGCAGCGCGTTTCTGAGTTTGGTTGTGTTGTGAGATTTTGCAGCGCGTTTCCATATTTGTGTTTGCGTTGCGAGGATTTGCAGCGCCTGTGTTGTCAAACTGATGAAGATGTTTTCTTAATTTGTTGTGGTTTTTTTCTGTTTGCATGTGTTTTCTTGTTTGCAGCGCGTTGGCCTCTCTCGGCCACCGTAAAAACCAGTCTTAAGTCGCTGGGGTTTATTTGTAGCAATAGCCAAAAATACATTGTATGGGTCAAAATTATTGATTTTTCTTTTATGCCAAAAATCATTAGGAAATTAAGTAAAGATCATGTTCCATGAAGATTTTTTGTAAAATTCCTACTGTAAATATATCAAAATGTAATTTTTGATTAGTAATATGCATTGTTATTTTCAAATAGATGTATCCTGGCCAAATATTGTCCTATCCTAACAAACTATACATCAATAGAAAGCTTATTTATTGAACTTTCATATGATGTATACATCTCCATTTTGTAAAATTTAACCTTATGACTGGTTTTGTGGTCCAGGGTCACATTTGTTTAGATGTATCACTCTAATGTTATTGCTATTTCACACTACAACTGAAAACTAGACAAGATTAGGCAATTATTACAAATTAGTGACAGCAATTCATTTCTTTCTTTTTTTTTTACCAGGAAAATGAGCATTACTCAATATTACTTGACTCTGCGTATACCAAAATTTTATTTTAACCTGTTAAAAATGTGTCACAGTGTCACACAATTATTAGCAGAAATCAGTAAAGACGGCCCAAACTTCTGGATATTGTGTTTAAATATTGTGCTGATGCATCGAAATATGGTTTAGGTAAATAAGGAATAAAAAAAACAACACTGAAGTAGATTAACACTTTCTAGCTAACAGGAATAAACAAATATGGAAAAAGGCATTACTGCAACTTCCAAGAAAACATCAGATGCAAAATTCACTTTTACATGGTGTTTGCATTTAAATGCATGCTAGCACCCTACAATAATAAAAATCCATTCACTCCTTTTTTTAATCCCCTAATTAGTCTCAATTTCCAAGCCGTTTTGATTTTATGAGCAGTATGATGTCATATTGCTCAAGACACGCCCACTACCCACGCCCATATCTCCGGGACAGTTGTGCCCTAAGCAATGCATGTGTTTTTTATTTGGATAAGAGTGTTTGTTTTCTCCTGACATCAGAGGACGCAGCAGATTAGTTTTGTTTTTGATGGTAACGCACCACCAAATACACAAAAAAAACAAAAGAGGGGGCGGGGTGAACAGTAGCTCATTATAATTTAAAGATACATGCACCGAAACAGGTCGCAGTAAAGAGAGCTGTTTTTGACAAGATAAAAAGATGCTGCTTTACACGACCATCAAGAAATTTTAATCAAAGTATGTCTTATTTAACAAAACGATTGGTTATTTTCTAAAAAAAAAAAAAAATTACAATTCATATACTTTTTAACCTCAAATGCTCGTCTTGTCTAGCTCTGTGTGTACTCTGTGTAGAGATTAAAAAGTATATGAATTGTAAATGTTTTTAGAAAATAACTGATCGTTTCACTAGATAAGACCCTTCTTCCTCGGCTGGGATCATTTAGAGCCCTTTGAAGCTGCATTTAAACTGAATTTTGGAAGTTCAAACTCAGAGCACCATAGAAGTCCATTAAACTGAGAGAAATCCTGAAATGTTCTCCTCAAAAAGCAACATAATTTCTTTACGACTGAAGAAAGAAAGACATGGACATCTTGGATGACAAGGGGGTGAGTACATTATCTGTAAACAGGGCTCGCAAAATTTCAAAATCTCTGGTAGCCCTTCGGGCAGGTACTCTTCAGATTTTGGTAGCCCGAAAATAATTTAACTAGCCCAAATAAGAAAATACTTTCTTTCTTTTTTTTATAAATAGAAAATCAGATAGGAGTCTAAGGCCCAGTTTTGTAGATGGGGCTTAGCCTAAACCAGGATTAGGCCATAGTTCAATTAGGACATTTAAGTAATTTTTATAACCGTGCCTTAGAAAAGAAACTATACTGGTGTGCATCTGGAGACATTGATATATTTTAAGATCAGTCAGTCCAAGTTTCTTTCAGTTGAAACGGCTCAGATTTACATTTAATCTAGGACTAGGCTTAAGCCTTGTCTGTGAAACTGGGGGTAAATGTCAATCAAAAATGTTTTCAATACACAAATATAAACAAATATCAAGGAATTAATTTTATTTCACTATTTGGTGTATCTGCAGAATTTTTAAATATAAATTTAATGCAATTTATGACCCTTTTTAAGAGCTGCACAAATAAAATGAACAGTATGAGTAGGACTGGACAATGTACGGTAGAATATTAAGCCATAAAATGGCATGATTTATAATTTGGATACAGGTTCACACAAAAACAAAATCTCTTATACAATGGAATTTCAGCCTTTATACCATTAAAAGTATATCATTTATTATATTTATTTAAAACATATATATTACTGTCTTAATTGTTTAGATTTTTAGAAGGCACATTAACTTCTTTCACATTTACAACTGTGTTTTCTGCATAAAACATAGGCTGATAGTTGCAATCATTTGACCATTAACAGCTGAAAAAATGTGGAAATAAAAATTCATTCCCTGTCACGAGGGGGCGCTTTAGGAGCGCTGAAATTCTACGGTTTCCTAGTAACGGCTGTACACAAATCAGCATTAACGCTGTTTTATCAGACATGACATGAAAATGCCAAAGACACGTTTCTGAGGACAGTCTGTTCCCTTCAGATACATTCATATAAAGACATCCGTGCTGCGTTTTGACTTTGAAATGTGCAGCGTGCATATTTATTCAATGACATCATTGCCTTTTGAAGTTTAATCCAGCCCTATCGCGATTCTCGTCTTTCCGTCCCCAAATGTGCGACCTCCTAAATTATAATGAAGACTTTTCTTATACTATTTAACATATTTAAAACTTATGGCCTTAAATTTGATACAACTCAATTAAGGAGTTTTTAAAGGTCCTGCAGGAGCAGTCTACTTTATGATAGCCCGTCGGGCAGCCCAGTGACACATTCTGGTAGCCCGACTGGAAAACACAATAGCCCCGGGACGTCGGGCTAGCGATTTTGCGAGCCCTGGTAAAGATTTGTTCTGAAAGTGAACTACTCCTTTAAGAATCATACCAACTTGTGGAAAACAGACATCCGATGTGCCCTTTAATATTAATGAAGTACATAGAGAAATAAAATGATACATGATATTATTATTAAAACACATGCACTTCAATATTAAGTATCTAATAAACATGGAAGCCACAGTGTGACTGTAGCAATAAATTCATGAGCTCAAAATGAGCAGCGGGTCAAAAACAACTCTCCGGTCATGAGTAAAACACAACAAACTATTCATTTCGCAGCATCTCAGTGAGCTGTACCAAGCTCAACACGGCTCTATTGTACAGACATGACACACATCCCAGATTCGGGCTGCACTCATTATAGCTCCCATCTCACACACCGCAAAACAGTCATTTGCAGTTACTGTTTTAATATTATTGCTATTAGAATTTACTAATAGCAGTTTTGCACAATGTGTTCACCACCACTCTTTTTTTTTATTCTTCATGGTTGATGGCAACTTTCCTTTTCCTTTAAGTCTCAAAGGAATAGTTCACCCGAAAATGAAAATTAGCTGAAAATGTTCTCTTCCTTAGGCCATACAAGAGGTAGATGAGTTTGTTTCTTCATCAGAACAGATCTGAAGAAATTAAGCATTACGTCACTCGCAAGACGTTCATTGATGGTCATTCTGAGCATACATTCTCTAAAGTTTCATTTTTGGGAGAACTACTCCTATTTTTTTATTTCCATTTTCAGTGGGCATACATAAATACTTTGTCGTGTATATTTTGTGCATTTTTTTTTATATTCTCTGACATGTGCAACACTGATTAGTACAAATAATAAGTCACATACAGTTGAGGTCAAAAGTTTGCATACACCTTGCAGAATCTGCAAACATTATTTTAATCTTTTTACCAAAAAAAAAGGGATCATACAAAATGCATTTTATTTTTTGTAAGTGCTGATAGTTGTTTTTAATAATAGTTGAATTTATAAAAATGACCCTGTTTAACATTTTACATTCACTTGATTCTTAATACTGTGTTGTTCCCTGAATGATCCACAGCTGTGTTTTGTGTTTAGTGATAGTTGTTCATGAGTCCCTTGTTTGTCCTGAACAGTTAAACTATCTGATGTTCTTCTCATAGATTCTTTGCTTTCCCAGCATTTTGTGTATTTGAACCCTTTCCAACAATGACTGTATGATTTTGAGATCCATCTTTTCACACTGAGAACAACTGAGGGACTCATATGCAACTATTAAAGAAGGTTCAAACGCTCACTGATGCTCCAGAAGGAAACACGATGCATTAAGAGCCGGGGGTGAAAACTTTTGGAATTTGAAGATCAGGGTAAATTTCACGTTTTTTGTCTTCTGGGGAACATGTAAGTATCTTCCGTAGCTTCTAAAGGGCAGTACTAAATGAAAAAATATGATATTTAGGTAAAATAAGAAAATGCACACATCTACATTCTGTTCAAAAGTTTTCACTCCTGGATCTTATTGCATCGCGTTTCCTTCTGGAGCATCAGTGAGTGTTTGAACCTTCTGTAATAGTTGCATATGAGTCCCTCAGTTGTCCTCAGTGTGAAAAGATGGATCTCAAAATCAAACATTGTTGGAAAGGTTTATAATACACAAAAATGCTGAAAAAAAATGAGAATTTGTGGGACCTGAAGGGCAGTTTAACTGTTCAGGACTCATGAACAACTATCACTAAACAAAAACACAGCTGTGGATCATTCAGGGAACAGCACAGTATTAAGAATCAAGTGTATGAAAACTTTTGAACAGGGTTATTTTTTTAGAAATTCAACTATTATTTTCTCTTGTGGACTATATGTAAACAAATTTATATGTGAAATATCTTATTCAGGTCAGTACTAAATAAAAAATAACATGCATTTAGTATGATCCCTCTTATTTTGCTAAAATAATTAACATTTTGAAGATTCTTTAAGGTGTATGTAAACTTTTGACCTTTGTATATTTTCAGTTGTTGTGAATTCTCTAATAATAATCAACAAGGCATTATTGCATGAATCTGAATGCCTAAAAACAATGCATTCCACTCAAAAAAAGACACTGTGATGGTAGTATTCTTTGGTAATCACCTCGGTAAATATCATAATCATATGTATTGTATACAAGGGCAATAAACAGTGGCATAAGGTAAATACACATGGTACAATCATGATGCATGCTTAAACAACCACAGTAGTGCCTTAGTACACACCCAAAAGCATGGTAATACCATGATGCATGTTTATAAACATCATTGCATATTCCCATAAGATATTATTACTGACACAATTTCTGATTACTGTTTGCTGCTGGATCAAAACTACTTGCTAGTCCAATCAATTAGTTCAGATATATCGACATGCTGTCAGCTCTGCTGAACTGCACATCATTAGAGCTGATCAATTATGAATGCTGCCGACCTAGACCGCAATTGTGGGTTCATGTTGCCCCAAAACAGCCCCAAAACAGCCCCAGCCCTGGTCTCACCTTCTCTCCAGCGCTGCTGCTGGGGTTGAGCACATCTGGGCTGCGGCTCAGCGCGGACTCCTCGGCGGACAGAGGGTGGCAGATGTCCTGGATGGATTTCTGCCCGGACGAGGGCAGTGATCGGGGGGTGCCAGCACTCATCGCGCTGATCGGCTCTGATCGCGCAGGTGTTTTTATTTCACAGCCGCACGAACCGAGACTGCAAACATCTGTCAGCTGACGGCCACCGCGCAGAAGCGGAACTACATTTGTCAGCTGACGCTCGACGGAGACGTGCACTTCCGGAAAAACACCGCCGATTTTCAAAATAAAAGTACTCGCTTTTTTACTTAAATGTCTTGAGTAATAAAATATTCATTCCTGATATCGATTTCACACCTTTTCACCGATTTGTATCAAAGCTTCTAATAAATTGTTGTATGTAATTCCCAGAAATAACGGAAGAAACGATTGTGAATCAACTGAACGATTTATGATTCAGTTTCGAAGCGCTTGAAAAACAACAGTCTAGCGGCACCTGCTGCTCAAAACGCTTTTATGAAAGTAATCTATTTAATGAAATCTACCAATAATCAAATGGCATTAAATATAACGTTTGTGTCAAATGTGTGTTTATTTATGATAATTCTTGTTTTGTGTGTTATTAGGCAGGTCAAGAGCCGTTGAGAAACGGCTCTGGGCAGGTCTAGGCAATGTTTTTTATTTATTTTTTTATAAATAAATAATATTATTTTTTTATTTTTTTGTATTTTACACACATAAGTATTGAAAGTAATTGAAAAAATAAATACTATAAAACTGACCCAAAATTAACAAGACACTCACTCAATGCGTTCACCAGTAATATATCAAGTGGTAATTTTTCTTTTTTTATTATTATTATTGAATAATACATACTCCTTTGTTCAAATGCAAATATTTATTTGATCAAAAAAAAACTGCAAATGGATAAATAAAATAGTTAAACATCAACAAAAATAAATATCAGACAAATACAGATAAACAAACAAATAAACAAACAAACAAACAAATAAAAAAACAAAAAGTGTAAAACAACTACAAAAAAATAAGTTAAATAAATAAATATTAGACAAATAAAAACAAACAAACAAATAAACATACAATTATGCAAATCAAAAAATAAAACAGGAATAAAGAAAAAGTGTAAAACAACTACAAAAAAAATAAGCAAAATAAATCAATTTTATGCAAAAAACAAACAAACAAATAAACATATACAATTATGCAAACAAAAAATAAAACAGAAAAAAATTGTAAAACAGCTACAAAAAAATAAGTAAAATAAATAAATATTATACTTACAAAACAATAACCAAAATAACAAATAAATAAACATTCAATTATACAAACTAAAAAACAGAAGAAAAGTGTACAACAACTACAAAAATAAGCAAAATAAATCCATTTTAGACAAAAACAAACAAACAAATAAACATACAATTAAAAACTGCAAAAAGAACAAGAAAGAAGAGTAAAAAAAAGGAAAATAAATAAACTATGCAAACAAAACAAAACAGTAATAGAGAAAAAAGTGTAAAAACAACTACGAAAAAATAAACAAATCAATAAATAAATATTAAAAAGAACATACATTTATGCTAACCAAAAAATAAAACAGCAAAAAGAACAAAAAAAAAATAGTAAAACAACTACAAAAAATAAGTTAAATAAATAAATATCAGACAAATAAAAACAAAAACAAAAACATTCAATTGTGCAAAACAAAAAAATAAAACAGCAAAAAGAACAAAAAATGTGTAAAACAACTACCAAAAAAAGTCAAATATCAGACAATATAAAAATTATATAAAATATCAACAAACGAACGAATAAACAAAGAAATAAATCGGGGTCCGTTCTTCGTACCTCGCTAACTAAGTTAGCTGGATTTGATTGTTGACGATTTTGCATGATCTTGGATCGCTCGGTTCTTCGAAGCTCATCCGGGACTTGCTGTCATAGCAACAGGTGCGCAAGCTTAAACCAGGCTTAAACCTGCTCTGGAGCAGGTTTATTTCATGTAAACAGGATTTAGGCTGCGCTCCTGGCGGGTTATGATTGGTTGAAATGGCGAGGTCACATCTGATTGGTTAAAGAGCACGACTGACGCGGACTGACTCACGTGGGGGAAAAAAAAGTATCTTGCAAGAAAGTATATATAAATATATATATTATATATATATATATATATATATATATATATATATATATATATATAT
>NC_133383.1:30534168-30637266 GCF_049309525.1 Garra rufa
ATATATATATATATATATATATATATATATATATCACAGGTTCCAAAAAATATTTGGCAGCACAACTGTTGATATTATCCAACATTGATCATTCTAATAATAAATCAGCATATTAGAATGATTTCTGAAGGATCATGTGACACTTAAGACTGGAGTAACAGCTGATAAAAATTCAGCTTTTCATCACAGGAATAAATTCTATTTTAAAGTATGTTAAAATAATAATAAAAAAAAAAAACATTATTTTATATTGTAAAAACATTTTACAATATTACTATTTTTTCTGTATTTTTAATCAAATAAATGCAACCTTGATGAGTATAAGAGACTTCTTTAAAGACTATTACAAGTCTTACTGACCCCAAACTTTTGAATGGTAGTGTATAAAAAAATAAAAAATATAAATAAAATAACATATCAAGGAAAAAACATGTAACATGGGCAGCATTAACGCATTTAATGTGTTCACAACTTTTTGCCAGCCCTCTCTCCTTGCTTTTCCAGCCTTTGCAGTATTCGCTTGCATTTTAATTAAACTCTGAAACTCCTGAAATCCCTCAATCAAGAGTTCTTGCTCTGCCGCAGAAAAATACTGAGCGTGCTCCTTCGTCATGTTCGCCGACCAATCAAAGCGTTGCCCATCAATGTTTCTACTATCGATACGTAGCCCCTTTTAAGCCACCCAGTGATCTCAAATAACTTCATCCAGGTATACTAATCATCAACAACAGGTGCGTTCGGAGAACCGGAATAGCGAGCTCATAGTTAGCGCGATGATTTGATCTTGGATGTGTCATTTGATCTTGGATGTAGTAAGCGAGGTACGAAGAACGGACCCCGGGTTTTGTTGTTGTTGTTGCTGTTTTCTAAAATCACGTGATTGCGCGATTTGAAACCTGATTCGAAACAAACGATTCACAAAAGTTTCGAATCTTTGAGAATCATCTTCGACAGGAGCGCGCATCAGTAATTCCCATCTCCACCAATGGCGGCGGTAACGCGCTACTGAGACTCTGGCTGAAAGTAAACGCAGAAGAAGATTCATTCTGTCCATGTGCTGCTCGACTTCAGCTGCGTGATGGTCGAGGACTGACGGCAATCCTCATGGCACGGTCAAGGTTTGTTATAAATTTTAATAAAATGTAGAAAACATCTTGGTATTAAGTTTTCAACCGATGTTTGTTCAGATGAATCCAGCTAACTTGTATATTTAAAGACCGCGTATTTGAACTGACCCAATGATTAAACAAACTACTACCCATCTGACCCTGTTTGGGGAACGATTATTTATTTTGATAATATGAGGGTCAATCTAATATATCTTCAAGAGTCTGCTGAAGGTTTTGCTGTTGCTGTAATGTTTCTTTTGTATTTTTCCACTTCAGATAAAGACGACTCGACTCGAAGCACGTGGTTAGGATTCAGCTCAGCACGTGTTCTGGTTTCTGGTTCTTTATTAATAATAATGTGATTTTGGTGAATACATCATTAGGTTTGAGTCTGTTATCGTCTTAGATTGATTTGTCCTTTTTGTTCTGTTCTGTGCAATTCAATAAAGTTGTTCTTATACGATCTTTGTGTGATTGAGTTACTCAGATGCCGCATGCAAACAAAAAAAACGTGAAAATATTGGCTAGTGAAATTGAAATATTTTTTAAAAACACGATAATCACATTTTGTCTGATGTTTAAGATATGTTGCATGTCATCTGGATTATGTAATCAGATTTAAAAAAGAAGTAATTAGAGTAAGTTAAAATAATCGAAATCCTTCTTTTTTTTTTTTTTTGCACATATCAAGATTTGGGGCTTTTTAGTTTTCACATGAAGTGTTTTTTCAGAATAGTGGAAAGAAAACATCCGAAAGACGCTGTTAGGGCGAGACACTGCAGGTGAATAGGGTAAAAAAAAATTAACAAATAGTTATCGCCTTAGTTGATTGATTTGATAATTGCAAACATTTTTTGTATTACAAGTTTTCTAAAATGTTAGGTTTAAATATGCAAACGAGCCATTATTTAATGAAATATGCGCTAATTTGCATTTCTAGTATAGAAATCTAAACACTGGATGAAGTCCGTTTCTGAATTCTTGTTTTGTTTTTTTTTTACATTAGAGTCAAATGTTTTTACAGATGGGTCTCATTTTGTCAGGACATAATTGAGAAAAAACTTGAAACAGACTAAATGTATAAAATCAAGCAAATTATATATGAACAAATCCCTCTGTAAAAACCTTCAGGATATAGACGAGAATAAAAATGTAAGTCTGGTGTGTGTGTAAGTGCTACTGAAGTGTAGATTTATTGCTCAGTGTAGGAGAAAAAACTCATTTTGAGAAAATGGCCTTTAAAAATATGCATTGTAATTGAAATCTATCGACACAAATAGATAAAGTGCTATGAAAGAAACACCTAACAGTGTCTTTTGGATGTTTTCATTCTACTAGTCTGAAAAAAACACTTTATGAAACACCAAAAAGCCCAAAATTTCAAACTTGACAGGTGCATGGAAAAAAAAACAGAGTTTTTGCCTGCAGTGTCTCCCCTTAAGTGTTTCTTTTATAGCACTTTTTATCTATTTGTGTCAATAGATTTCAATTACAATCAATATTTTAAAGGCTGTTTTCTCAAAATGACAGCTTCTGGCTGTCTTCCTGCTGCCAGCTGCCATTTGTTTTCCTAAACCCCTTCTGGAGAGAATTCATTGAAGAAGCAGCGTCACTGCAGCAAAACAATTAATAATGTGACAAAAAAGGACAGATATTTCTGGTGCAGAGAGAAAAAAAAAGGAAGAAATCAAAGGGAAGAGAAAAAACAGTAAGATAAAGGTGTATATTAAAAAAATGAGTATAAACTAGGCCAAATTGCAAGCTAACGTTAGCTGGCTAGTTAATTAATTAAACAAGAAATGTTTTATTTAACATCCGCAAATTTAAGTTTCATAAACTTGGTGCTAATAATAAAAAATAAAAAAAAGCTTCTGTTTTATAACTTTGGTACTGATACAGTTTAACATTACTTACATTGGCCTACGTTTGGGGTCTGTGTCATTATATCATTATGTCTTAATGTTTTAGGTGTACAGATGGCTTGCTGCCATATATATTTTTCATATAAAAATACCCTGTTTGTATTTGACTAATTTGCAGTTCTTTGGTATTTAGCTTTATATTTTATTATTTATTATATCATTTATTAGGGCCCGAGCCCAAAAGGGCGAAGGCCCCATTGTTCTTCTAAGGGTTCTTATTTATTTTTTTTACACCTTCCGGGCACTTTTGGGGGCCTTAACATACTCAAAAACTCTTGAAAATTTGCACACACGTCGGAATCTGCGGCCATCAGGACGCCACAGAGGCTGGGACCCGGGCGTGGTTCAGGGCCTCTACAGCGCCCCCTGGAACACAGTTTGAAAACTTGATGTACTGCGCACACATACTTGCACGTACTGATATGAAACTCGGTACACATATAGATCTCACTGAGCCAAACAACTATTGTACTCTATGTCATAGGCTCCACGCAACAGGAAGTGAGATATTTAGGGCTGTTTAAAAAGCGCATGCTCTGGAATTTAACGTACTCCTCCCAGGAATTCCATGGGATTGTCACCAAACTCGGCCAGCGTGATCTCAAGACATTGGGGACGCTAAATTGCGAGGAGATTTTTGATATCTCGAACGGTTTGGCCGTGGCAAGGCGACAAAGTTATGGCGAGAAATGAGAAACAGGAAGACATTGCCTGATTCTGATGAAACTTCACCAGTTTGTTCGTTGTATGATGCCGATTCCATAAATGTGACTATTATGAGTCAAAGTTATAGCGCCACCAACTGGGAGCAGGAAGTGTGTCATTTTCAAAATGCTTTGAAATCAGCCTCTTAATTTTACTCGATTTTCTTTAAACTTCATCAAAATCATGTCAAAACACGGCCGATAAGAATATGTAAAGGGGTCGATGATAAATCGAATGCTGTTGCCATGGCAACATGTCAAACTTTAAAATTAGATTCCTGTCTTTTCGAGGCAGATAACATGCTTAGAATTTCATGAAACTCAACACACACATCAATATTAATGATAGTTAGACACTGGCAAAAGGTCATAAATGGGCGTGGAGCAGGCACTCTATAGCGCCATCTTTTGACAAAAGTTGGGGGGTTAGTTTTTCCTACAGTCACCAAACTCTGTACATATATTAATCTCATCAATCTGGACAACTTTCTAAATCAAACTCATTAGCTAAGACCAACAGGAAGCCGGCTATTTTAATTTGAATGTGGATTTTTGGAAAAATCAGGCTGTAAACAATTTCACACTCCTTTTAAGAACAACCAGCTATTCACACCAAACATTTTTAACATGAAGAGAAGATTCTGAAGATGTTAAATTGCGAGCGGATTTGTGATATCTTGAACGGTGTGGACGTGGTGATTTTTTAAAGATATAGTAAAAAATATTTTTATATCTTTAAAGTGCAGCATCCAAACTCTTTAAAACTTTTTTCACACAGAGATCTAATCATTCTGAGCAAGTGCTGGTAATATCAAAACTATTCAAGCTTCTATGAATTAAAGAAAATTAAAAAAAGAACTCAGAAACCTCACTCTGCCTGACTGACTGTGTTCAGTCACTGCAGAATGACATTTAGAGTGGCTTAAGGGGGGATGGGTGAAAGGGAGAGAGGGAGAGAGGGAGAGAGGGGTAGAGAGTGAAACATGCTATCTTGCTATAGACCATCTTTGAGAAATGCACATATATATATAGTGTAATCGAAAATAAATACGTCTGATCTTTGAGAGTCTGATATTTTGAGAAAATATAAAGGGTCACTAAGTCATTCATTGTTTGTATTTTGCAGTTGTTGTTTTTTTATTTTTTATTTTTTTTACTGAACTATACCATGAACTTGTCCTATTCAGTCACATAGCAAAAGATTAAGAAAAATGCAACTTTTAGCATTAGCGATTTATCTTCATTGATAGACATTTATTTTCATAGTGTTATTTATTGAATATAAAATTTAAATTAACAATTTCAAGACAAACTTGGACAACAAAACAAGCTTTGCTGTTATCTGTTCAAAACATCTGAAAATTATACCATTTTAAGATGAGTTATATATATATATATCGCCCCATTTCAATACTCAACTTGTTTTTAAAGATATTTTGAAAGAATGAAGCGTTTATAGAGCACTTTATTGTGTATTGCTGTACACCCCCATGAACTGTGTTCATGTTCATGTTAATTCACAGTACATAAACTATATATGAATACTTTTTTTAGCTTAATATTAATTAACATTAATAAATGCTATTTATTTATTGGTCATGTTAACTAATATAGTTAATGCTAACAAATGAAACTGAATGGCAACATTTTATATTTTGTGTGTATGTGTCTGTGTGTTGATTTTAAAGTCTAACCCTTTCAATTCTGTAAACTTAAAATCCAAACTAGCAGAGGGTTACTGTGAATGCATGTGCCAACTGGGCACCGTCTTCCTTATTGATTCTTAGTTATGTAGCGCTTAAGAGTGATGTCTTGTAACAGGAGTCACCTGCAAAGCAATATCCACACAAAACTTGTACAGATAGGTAACAATGACATTTAAGCAGAAGTGGTGGACGTAAAGCAAGCAATAATAACATTTTGTTATCATCATGAATCATGTTCTTATCATCATTATCAGAGTATAGGGAAAATTTTGCATATTGGTTCACAGTTGGCATTATCTGAAGTCCTTGCATTGATTGCATTTAATTAAATCAACATTATATTTGGTCAGTCTGATCTTGAGGCCTTAGAGATGTTAAATTGTGAAGATCTTGAGTTTTCATTAAAGGGCATGTCCGTGGTGGCCTGACAAAGTTTGATGTTTCTGCATAGACATAGAAGTTGTTATAACTTAGCCATAAAATGTCTGATCTGCCACAAAATTCACAGGTTTGGTAAGAGTCCTGGCCTGAAGACACCTAAAGACTAATATTCAGATATTATCATAGCGCCACTTGTTGGCAGCAGGATATATCATATCTTTCACTAACTCAAACATACCAAGGTCAATCTGCACCAAACTTCATATGTTTGATAATAGTGCTGGCCTGAACACATCTACATGCCAATAATTAGTTACAGGCATAGCGCCACCATCTGGCAGCGGCAAGTTTGGCACATTTAAATGACTTATGACATATTTTTTCTATATTTACTGTATTAAAAGCATACTGCCCACCGTTTGCTGATTTCCTGAAGCCACCGGTCGGCGGTGAGCCCAGGTGCGAGGGCCCGTTCATCGCTGCTCGCAGCTTTAATTTTATTTGTAGTTGATTGTATTGCACGTTTTACATGTTGCAAAATTTTCTGACCAAAAGTAAAGTGGTTAACGTTAGCCTTATATTTTATTATTTATTTGTAATATATTTGTATTTATTATATTATTTGTAGTTGATTTGCACTTTTTACATGTTGCAAAAAAAAAAAAAATTAAGTGGTTAAAGTGTTTACAGTAAGACCATTGTCTACTAGTTTATTTTGCTACTTTTCAGTACACCACATTAAGTGTGCCAACTGGTACTGCAAGACTTTGAATGTTAAAGTGCAAATTAACACCTGTCTACTCCTTTGGGTTTGCTGCTGTTACAATTAAAGATCATATCAATGGTAAAAAAAACATTGGGATTATGTAAGCAATACAGCTACAATAAAATAAAACTTGTTAGATTTATAGTGTGTGAATAATAAAGAATTGACTATAATTAGTCATATTGGTGGCACAAAGAGGCCCCCAAATAAAATTCTGCTTAGGGGCCCCAGAAGGCTTGGGCCAGCCCTGGTGTGATGCATCTAAAAATAGGCAGAAACAACTATTTAATTTATTTAAATAAATTTTTATTATTTAATACAACCAACATTGATATCTGAAGATAATCTGAACCCTTTTAGAAAAAAATCCAATACATTTTAAAAACCAACTAAGTAGCTTCTTCTGAAAGACAGCAGCTAGAAATACCAAAGCCACTGCCCTACTTGTCCAGTTTTCGAAATAGAGTTGTCCTCCAGTGCAGCAGGTGTCGCTGTGCAGCATCAGAATCACAAACAGCCGCAGACGAACAAAAGCTTGCATGATGGGGACGCGCTTGAAGGTGACAAACAACAGTTAACCGCGTTTATGTTTATTTTACATGCTTTAACACCTCGTTTATTTGCTGTGTTCATTTTTAAACTCAATAAATGCAACTCCTGCTATTAAATTGTTTACATGGATGGGTTTATTCGTTATATAAAAAAAAGTTTATAGTGATTTATCTTTGTGGTTTCTTAATCTTTTCATTCAAAGGTGCTGCGGGTCTTCAAGGATCTGCATAAGACGAGAAGAGATGTTTTTAGAGATGATGACAGGGCTCTGACAGGTACATTATATTTTAACATCTCATGTGATCCTGGAGCACAAAACCAGTCATTTATAAATCGTCTGAAAGCTTTAGCTGAATAAATAAGCTTTCTATTGCTGTCTGGTTTGTTAGGATAGAACAATATTTGACCGAGATGCAACTATTTCAAAAATCTGGAACCTGAGGGTACAAAAAAATCTAAATATTGAGAAAAATGTTCCGGTTTTGATATATTTACTGGAGTAAATTTACAAAAGATCTTTACTTAATATCCTAATGATTTTTGGCGTAAATCGATCATTTTGACCCATACAGTGTATTTTTGGCTATTGCTACGAATATAACCGTGCTACTTAAGACTGGTTTTGTGGTTCAGGGTCACATACGCTAAAGAAATCTCTGCATACTTGTGTTTACAGATTCGGTTTACAACTTATTTTCTTTTTGATGTTTGTTAATTTCAGTATAGAATCTTTTGTTTTGGAAAGTTACTTTTTAGCTTCTTTTTTTTTTTACATCTTTGCGTTCTATACAAATATAAATTAATAATTATTTATTTGCTTTCTATTATTATTATGTCTCACACACAGTTTTCTTTTTGTTTTCTTCTGGTCATGAAGCTGCCAGGTTAAAAATAAACGAAGAATTCAAAAAGAACAAGAATGAAACATCAGAGGAAAATGTTAAAGAGGTAAGTCACGTGACGGCACAGCTGAATGATAGTGAGATATGATTACACTAGATATTAACCCTTATGCGGTCCTCTTTTTGGGGTGCAATTTTGTAACAAAATAATAGTAAAAAAAAAAATAATAATAATAAATCTGTTTGTTAAAGTTTTTACTCCACATTTGTGCAGTTTTCAGTAGGTTAAAATCATCTATATTAAAACAATAAAAGGCTTGAACTACTTCAGTAGTGTCTGTGTAATGAATCTAAAATATATGAAAGTCTAATGTTTATCAGTACATTACAGAAAATAATGAACTTTATCACAAAATGCTAATTTTTTGAAAAGGACCTGTATTAGAGACCTTTTGAACTTATTTGAACGCATTTGTTTACTAGATCCTTGGACGGATACGTTTACAGGGGTTCACTGGTTGAAGAAACTTCCGTTTCGTAAAAAACGGCTTCTTTTTATTTGTTAGGTATTGTTTTCGTTATTGTGTACTAAATTACTGGGGCGGTGAGATGGAGCGGGTGCAAGCGCAACATCAAATATATTTCAAAGCAAGCCGGTGCCACGGTCCTGACTGCATCTTTTTGGGGTGTTTTTAGCAAATATTTACATGTGTTCACATATGACTGGTTTTGGTGGACTGCCATGTTTTGGCTAATGCAGCTGATGAGGATGCGCATCAGAGGGGATTTAGAAGAGGGTATACGCGAAACACCCTGAGAAAGAAGTCGATATACCTGCGTATACCCTCCACTACACCGCTGCTTTTACAGCTGTTTTAAACCTTCCAGCTAGGCTTTCTCATGCCAACCTAAAGCTTGTCTTGACAAACATTATTTATCTAGTTTCTGTCTGCTCTTGGTCTCTGAGAATCACAACACTTCATGTTTATTAAACGCTTTCTTTTCAGATGCTCAAAATGGCCCGAGCAGTCGAGACCATCCTTCGTGAAAACGTGGTACAGGGAGAGCATGTGGGGGAAGATAAAATCTGTAAGTCATTTGTCTGAAAGGATGGCTGAATCTCAAAAACATGACCACATCTCACTCCAAAATCAAAAGAAGAAAAGAAACAATCATGTTTTTAGTGTGATTTTAAATTAGCATACATTTAGATGGTCCAAAAAAAAACATCCATGTATTCCAAAAATGTCTAATTAAAATATATTGACTTGTTTTATATAATTTTTAATTTATTTTTATTTGTGGTTGACATCTGATTAAACATCTTGAGTTCTGAGCGTGTTATTTCCTCAGGCTAATGACCGTCGCTTATGTTTTGCTTTGCAGTGTTACGGCCTCGCAAGAGTCTCCTCCTAGACAATGTACCGTACTCTGATACACCCAGAAACAAGACATGACCCTGATTTACTGTCACGGATACGGCTCGTTTTCCCCCAGCGTTTGTCATGTGCGACAAAGTCCAAGATACAGTAATGCATCCCTCCCAATAATCATCCATTTTTTTCATTTGCACTGGAAAATCACACAGTGGCCATAATAACATAACTATAAGAACTTGTACAGTATGTTGGTATAGTGCTGATGTGATTGTGTTCAATTCAATGCAATGAATTGCTACATTGTAAATAGTAAGTGTTGAATAAATTGTAAAAACGTGTCTATTTCAATGTATTTTTGGATAGGTTACATGTGACCACAAAACCAGTCTTGTTTAAATAACAAGCTTTCCACTGATGTAAGGTTTGTTATGACAGGTCAGTATTTGTCTGGGATACAACTATGTGAATATCTGAGGGGGCAAAAAAATCTAAATATTGAGAAAATCACAAAATGATGTCCTTAGCAATGCATCAATCAAAATGCATAATCAAAAATTAAGTTTTGATATACGGTAGGAGGTTAACAAAATATCTTCAAGAAACATGATCTTTAGGTAATATCCTTTTTGACCCATACAATGTATTGGCTATTGCTACAAATATACCCGTGCTACTTAAGACTGGTTTTGTGGTCGATTTTTGGTTTGAGGCTACATTCAAATGATATAGTTTATGTAATTTTTGAGAACACAAACTCACCTAAAAAATTGAAATTATTAAAAGGTATTGTCAAACTAATTCTTAAAACTTTGAATGTACATCGTGTGGAGTATTATTTCATAGTCCACTTTAAAGAACTGAACGTCATACTGTTGTAGGATTTGATTGATTGCATGCAGTTAACAAAGTGCAACTTCTGAGGTGTGACTGGCCGAAACATCCATAAAATCATCTAATCTTAATGCATATATTATCTCTCTCTTTCTCTCGCTCTCTCTCAATAAAAGCCATTAGTGCTATTGAGGCTATAAAAAATTTGGAATGTGGCAAATGTTCCATCTGTATTTGACCCTCTAACTCTAGCACCCTCTATTCTCTATTCTAAAACTTGCCCTTTTAGACTAATTCTCTATTAATTTACTTTAATTTAATTTAACTAACACTAGCTTCTCTGTTCTTCTTGTATTCAATCTATCTACACACGTGGACAAAATTGTTGGTTCCCTTTGGTCAATGAAAGAAAAACTCATAATGGTCACAGAAAAAAAAAACTTTTATTTGACAAAAGTAATAATACATAAAAATTCTATGAATGTTAACCACATTGCTTTTCAACCATGCTTCAACGGAAAAATAAACTCACGGAACAGGCCCAGACAAAAATGATGGTACCCCTAGAAATGACTGAAAATAATGTGACCAAAGGGACATGTTAATTCAAGGTTGTGGCCGCAGGAGGAAAATTGATGACAAATCAAAGAGACGGATAATCCGAATGGTAACAAAAGAGCCCAGAAAGACTTCTAAGGAGATCCAAGGTGAACTTCATGCTCAAGTGCCAGATCGCACCATCCATCGTTGTTTGAGCCAAAGTGGACTACATGGTCCATCATGGACCATCAAAACAAATCATAAAAAAGTCAGACTGGAATATGCCAAACTACATGGTTGACAAGCTACACATTCTGGGAGAATGTCCTATGGACAGATGAGACAAAAGTGGAACTTTTTGCCAAGGCACATCAGCTCTATGTTCAATGAAGTATATCAAGAAAAGAACACTGTCCCTACTGTGAAACATGGAGGAGGCTCTGTTATGTTCTGGGGCTGCTTTGCTGCATCCGGCACAGGGTGTCTTGAATCTGTGCAGGGTACATTGAAATCTCAAAACTATCAAGGGATTCTAGAGAGAAATGTGCTGGCCAGTGTCGGAAAGCTTGGTCTCAGTCGCAGGTCATGGGTCTCGCAACAGGACAATGACCCGAAACACAGCTAAAACACCCAAGAATGATTAAGAGGAAAACATTGGACTATTCTAAAGTGGCCTTCTATGAGCCCTGTCCTCAATCCTACTGAGCATCTTTGGGAGGAGCTGAAACATGCCGTCTGGAAAAGGCACCCTTCAAACCGGAAACAACTGGAGCAGTTTGCTCATGAGGAGTGGGCCAAAATACCTGCTGAGAGGTGCAGAAGTCTCATTGACAGTTACAGGAATCGTTTGATTGCAGTGATTGCCTCAAAAGGTTGTGCAACAAAATATTACGTTAGGGGTACCATCATTTTTGTCTAGGCCTTTTCCGTGTGTTTTTTTTTTTTATAATTCCTTTTAAGCATGGCTGAAAAGCAATGTCTGACTTTCATTGGTTAACATTCATAGAATTTTTGTTTATTAGTACTTTTGTCAGATTAAAGTTTTTTCTGTGACCGTTGTGAGTTTTCTTTCATTGACCGAAGGGTACCAACAATTTTGTCCGCGTGCGTATCTATCTATATCTATCTATTTTTAGGCCTCTAACACTAGCTTGCTATTTCTTTTTATTCTATCTATTTCTTATATATATTTAAAATAACCCTTGATATGTGTACTGCGTTAGGCTAAATGAGACTTGTCATAACGCTTGCATGTTATTTCTCTTTTGCAATAACATGCAATACCTATTGTATCAGTTGGCATTCTTCTTCTTCTGTTTCTTCCGCCATTGAGTCTATGGCAACCCATAGAACCACTGGCGGGAAAGTTGTGTAATTTGGCACACTGATGGAGGACAGTCTTAACATTAACCACAGCAAGTTTGGAATCACTAACTCAAACTCTCGAGTGCCGCCACTTGCCCAAAGTTTCACTTTCTTTTTGCTTTTTAAACCGTCGGGCGCAAAATCTAAATTATTTTCTTTTAATCCTTGGGTCATGCCGAGTGGAATGAACATCAAAATTCAAAAATCGTAAGGTTTCGGGGTTTTTTTTCTATTTTTGATTGTTTGAAGAACCTAGTTTTTCAAGCTCGTCCTAGACGGTTTGTCTAATTTTCACCAAAATTGGCTCAGATCATCTTCAGACCATGCTGGCAAAAAGTCATGGAATTCAAGTTGATTAGTCAAACCGTTCTCGAATAATGCGCAAACAAATTCTACGAAAAGCATGCAAAAATGAATATGAGGCCATATCTCCAAAACAGTTTGGCGTATTGAGACCAAACTTGCTGTGTTATGGGGCGTTCACACCAGACGCGACTTGCGCGAATAAATCGCGCTATTCGTACGTAGTTGGACGCTTGAACATTTGAACATTGCCACAACGCCACTGCTTTGGGGAGTGTCAAATTTAGGGCAGAGCACGCCTCACTTCACCCCACTCGCTACGTGCCAGTGTGAACGCACCGTTACTTCACAACAGACGCGAATTCGCGTCATGGAAGGGGTGTCTGCCACTCGTCAGCGGGAAAGTAGTTGTAAAATAGGTGAATGAGCTCAATTTGCCAGCTTTAGCTTGCTTCAGCTTGCTTGTAGTCTCAAAATGTATATATGTAGGTCAGATTGAGTAAAGAGCGTTTTTTTTTTTTAAACTTACCAGATGGTCCGACCTCTTCACTCACTTTCTTCCAAGCAAGATCCTTTTTATTCCTGTTTCTATAAAAGTATGTATCGTGAGATGTATCGTACAGCTCCGAGTAACCACAGACACCAACGGTGATTTTGTCCTCCATTGTTGTTTCAGATTTCTGCCTCCGTCACTACTAGAGCAAGCTCCTGATTGGTTAACGCGGCGTGAATTTTCGCCAAAGTTCAGATTTTTGAACTTGCGCGGCAAGCGCTTGAGACGCTCAATTCGCGCAGCTTCATTCGCGCTATTCACGCGTTTCGCGCCGCAGGATAGCTATTTGCGTCTTTGCATTGACTTAACGTAAATCACTCGCGCTTGCCGCTTCATTCGCGTCCGGTGTGAACGCACCATTATAACAAGCATGACCTGAGGCTATCTGCAGTGTTACGGCGCAGTGCCATATAGTGGTCAGGAGATGTGAAAAATGATCTATTTTTGCCTATAATCAATGGTTTGGTCAAAAATCAAAACTGGTCTCGTTAGATTCGAAGGAGCATGCCGAGTTGAACCATATCCAATTTTCCCATGTCAGCCATTTTAAGTGTCAGCCATTTTGAATTTTGTCATAAAATGGTATATTTTGCGAACGCATTGATGTATCGTTACGAAACTCAGTATGTGTCTTTGGCACCATGCCCTGACAGTACTTAAAGAGTTTGGTGGTAATGCCACCTTGTGGTCAAAAGTTATAAGGAAATGTGAAAAAATGCTAGTATGTTAGTCAATCTTCTTGGATCATCTTCAGACCGTGCTGACAAAAAGTTATGGATTTCGTGTCGATATACGAAGCTGTTTTTATTTAACGCATCAACAAATTTGCTGGGAAGATGCCAAAGTGCATCTGAGGCTGTATCTCTGCAAAGCTTTGAGATATTTGCACCAAATTTTGTGTGGCATTACCACCTTACAATAATTACACCACATCAATTTGGTAACAGCGCCACCTATTTGTCAAGAGGAATAAACCATTCATTAACTATTAATTATGAAATTTTCAAAAATGCTAATAACTGTTAACTGCATTAGCCTATTGTAATGAAACTGGTCTCGAAATATTCCTTGTGTCATGCCGACTACATAGATACCAATTATGCCACAGTTGGCCAAATTTCCTGTTTGCCATTTTGATTTATGTTGAAAATCTACTTATTACCTTCACCAAAATCAAGTCAGATCATCTTCAGACTGTGCTGACGAAAAGTAGATAGAAGAAACCGTTTTCATACATCGCTGCAACAAATTTTAGGCTTGATGCCAAAATGACTCTGAGGCTTTATCTCTGCAAAGCTTTCACATAAAGACGCCAAACTTTGTGTGTGCCTTTGTCACCTCACACTAAACACACCACATCGATTTAATAACAGCACCACATGTTGGTCAAACGTTATAAGCCATTAAATCACTAACCACTGTAGCATTAAAAAGGGATTTTACCCTTCACAATCATCACAGATATTATATGATGCATAAGATACAGTAATAATAATAAAAATCACATTTTCCACATAATTCAGTAACTAACTGAATTTTGTTAATTCACATAAAAGCTGATTCATTCTAATGTATTGTCTTGAGGAATAAGGCAGTGTAGATTTCTCTCAAGGATGTGATTACATACACTACATTGCCAAAAGTACTGGGATACCCGCTTCTAATGAACAGGTTTGACTACTTTAGTAATTTCTATGAGTACAAATCTTAATGTTTAAGCATATAATAATATTCTAGGGAATTGTGTGCTTTTAATTTTATAGTAACAGTTTGGACAGGACCCTTTTCGATTCTAACATGACAATGCATCTGTGTATAAAGCAAGGTTCAAAGAGAAACTATTAATTCAGTCAGTTTGGAAGAACTTGACTGATCTGGTCAAACCAAGTCCTAATTGAGAGACTTTAAATGCTCATCACCAAACACCAATGACTTGTACATATGGCTACAGTCCTTAGACACTTCCAAAACTGTAGCAACAGAGATGGAAATACAATTTATAAATACATGAATTATGTTTCCATCTTTGTTGCCACAGTTTTGGAAGTTTTGGAAAGTTCCCAATACTTTTGTCCATATAGAGTATGTACAAGTCATTGGTGTTTGGTGATGAGTTTTTGGCTCAAGGTCTGCATTTAAAGTCACTCCAAAGGTGTTCAGCTGAGATAAGGACTTGGTTTTACCAGATCAGTCAAGTTCTTCCACACTGACTGAATTAATAGTTTCTTTTTTGGACCTTATACACAGATGTATTGTTATGTTAGAATAGAAAAGGGTCCAGTCCAAACTGTTGCTATAAAATTAGAAGCACACAATCACCTAGAATATCATTATATGGTTAAACATTATGATTTGTACTCATAGAAATGACTAAAGTAGTCAAACCTGTTCAGTAGAAGGAGGTGTCCCAATACTTTTGGCAATATAGTGTGGGTTAAATCATTGTAGTCATACATTTTTGATCACAGTCATAATCATTAAAAATCAGAAGGAATGTAAACTGTATTGATTTGTTTCTATCAGAAGATGAGCTTCTTTGGCTTTTCCCAAGGAAATTCCTCTCGTCCGAAGTGTCCATAGCAGGCTGTTTTCTGGTAGATTGGTTTCTTTAGATCAAGCTCCCTGTAAGATGAAATCATTATGCTGTTATAATAACAATAAGTGTCAGTTTTCCTTTTCCTGTATACTGAGTTTCTCCTGTACTACTTACTTGACAATGACTCCTGGCCTCAGGTCAAAATTCTTCTTAACAATCTCTAGAAGCTCGTCTTCGTCTCTCGTCGATGTGCCGTAATGGAAAACAGACACTGACAAAGGGTGACTAATACCAATGGCATATGAGATCTGGAACAAAAATACAATATTAGCAATACACGCTTGAAATATAATCAGTCAAACAAATCCAGAATTGCACATAATGGCACAATTTATTTATTTTTAATATGTGAAACCAGTCTTAAGTAGCACAGGTATGTTTGTAGCAATAGGCAAAAATACATGGGTCAAAATGATCCATTTTTATTTTATGACAAAAATCATTAGAAAATATTAATTAAAGATCATGTTCCATGAAGATATTTTGTAAACTTCCTACAGTAAATATATCAAAATGTAATTTTTGATTAGTAATACACATTGCTAAGAACTTTGGACAACTTTAAAGGTGATTTTCTCAATATTTAGATTTTTTTGCACCCTCAGATTCCAGATTTTCACATTTTTCTAGTTGTATCTCAGACAAATATTGTCATATCCTAACAAACCATACATCAATTTGTCTTGTTTCCAGGCAAAATATCTAAAAAGTCTTAACTCAAGAAGGATTTTCTAGTCAAGTAAAAATTGTCTTGTTTAAAAAAAAAAACAATTAAGTAGGTTTTTGCTTAGAGCAAGCAAAATAATCTGCCAATAGGGTAAGCAAAGTAATCCTATATCAAACAGAAAACAAGATTATTTTGTTTACCCCATTTTTACCCCCAAGAATTTTTACTTGTCTAGAAAATCCTTCTTGATTTAAGAATTTTTAGATATTTTGACTGGAAACAAGGCAATAAGTCAAAGTAAGAAAAACGTTTTTTGCAATGTAAAAGTTGAATTGTAAAAGTAAAAATTGAGACTTATGACTGGTTTTGTGGTCTAGGGTCACATATTTTACTGATTTTTGTTCCACCAAACTGTCATCTGACAGCAGAAGTCTTACCTGAACCAGAACTCTGCGACACAGTTTGGCTTTGACAAGAGACTTAGCCACCCAGCGGGCGGCGTAAGCACCAGAGCGATCCACTTTAGAGTAATCTTTCCCTGAGAACGCCCCGCCGCCGTGTCCACCCCATCCGCCATAGGTGTCTACAATGATCTTCCTGCCCGTCAGACCAGCATCTGCCTACAACAACAGCAGCATTCACTTGAAAACAAAGTAGATTTCAGCATACTTTTAAAAAGAGTACTTATTATGAAAAAAAAAATAGTTTAAAAGAATACTTTAGTGTGAACCCAATGTAATGTTTTTGAACACTTGCAATGAAACGAAAATGTATTCTAGTTAATTAAAGTGCATCTATATTTGTAATTTCATAATTACTTCTATTGCCTTTTAAATATGGTTTAAGTGTACTGCCGAAGGTATTAAGCATTTGTGGTAACCGTTCACTCCCACGTTACTCTGCGAGCCACTCTGCGAGAGAGAAAAAGAAGAAAGAAGACTGCTCAATCGCGTAACCGGTCTATACCGGCATCATGCAAGGCCTAACCCGCCTTATTTCAGTGAAGCGCGGCCCCCTTTGTGAGTGCACCGTTGTGGCACATCCTTCCCTGGGCACACCGATCTAAAAGAGCAAATTTCTTACATGGTCGTCTTCTGCAGTACTGTGTACTTCTGGATGCGGTGGCTTTTTATCCGCCTCTGACGGTCACGATCGCTGCATCTCATGTCTGGGCTGAGAGCATGCTGGGCCGGTGTTTGTGGATGGTTCATGCCCTCACTGCGAGAGCACAACCATGGCCGCGCTTAGATCCCACCTCTCATTCGTGAGACGGCAGCCCTCATTCTCTACCTTTCCAGTTCGTTGGGCCATAAAGGTTTCTTGGCTGCATCGGTTAGAGGCCAGGGTGATCTGAGGATGCCAGCTTACACTGCAAGCATAGCATCTCCTTTGGCGCTCCGGAGGAGAATAGAATGTTGATCGCTGCATCAGAGGAAGGGTTTACGCCTGCTGTTGCTGAAGACTCTTCTGGGCAGCCCTCCACTGCAGCGGCTGCTCAGTCTGAGTTGGACGCTGAACTGGTGCCCATGGCCCGCCGGGCGGCCGTGAACATCGTGTTGGAGGTGTCAAAACCACCTCCGCCCAAGCGTTCGCAGCTCAAAGGTTGCCGGTCCGATTCCCGCACCGGCAGGAATTGAAGGTGGGGATTGTGTATGAACAGCGCTCTTTCCACCTTCAATACCATGACTGAAGTGCCCTTGAGCAAGGCACTGAACCCCGGGCGCTAGAGCAATGGCTGCCCACTGCTCCGGTGTGTGTTCACAGTGTGTGTGTGTTTGTTCACTTCTCACTGCTGTGTGTGTGCACTTGGATGGGTTAAATGCAGAGGGCCAATTTTGAGTATGGGTCACCATACTTGACAATACGTCACAATTTTCACAACTTTCACTCAATGATTGGTTTCTGGGTGCGAGTGGTGACCTTAAGGTTCGCCTCGCTCCAGTTCCTTTCTTTCCGGAGGTGCATGAGGAGCTCACCAAGACGTGGCGAGCCCCTTATATGGCTTGTTCGCGTCTGAGTTCCTCACTCCTCACTACCCTCAATGGTGGGGAAGCCAGGGGGTACGTTGACGTCCCCCAGGTGGAGCGTGCGGTTGTGGTGCACTTATTTCTGCAATACGTTGCCACCTGGCGGGACCATCCGTGCCGCCTGTCCAAAGCATGTAGGCTTTCATCAGCTCCGGCTGCGAAGGCTTATAATGCTACGGGCCAGGCTGCCTCCGCCTTGCATGTGATGGCCATCCTGCAAGTACACCAGGTCAAAGCACAAAGGTAGTTCTGACTGCAGGTTGATGCAGGAACTGCGCACGGCGACTAACATTGTCCTCCGGGCGGAGAAAGTCACGGCGTGGTCCCTCGGTCAGGTGATGTCCACCATGGTAGTCCAGGAGCGCCATCTCTGGCTGAAACTGGCGCAGATGGCTGACGTCATCTGTGCGCTTTTTTTGACGCCCCCATCTCCCAGGTCGGGAGCCTGGCTAGCGCTTCTCAGTCCGTCTCACTGGTTGATCCGGACAGTACGACTCGGCTACGCGATTCAGTTCACGCAGCACCCGCCCAAGTTCAGAGGCGTCCTGTTCACCTCTGTCCATTCGGAAACCGATGCCTCTGTCTTGGGTGCGGAGATTCCAGTCCTCCTGGTGAAGGACGCAATCGAGCCGGTCCGTCCAGCCGAGATGAAGTCAGGCTTCTACAGCCCTTACAACCAACCTCTTTCCATCTTGGGATCTTTCCATGGTCCTATAGGGCCTTCGGAGAGCTCTGTTTGAACCGCTCAGTTCAGTCGAGCTTAAATATCTGTCACTCAAGACCTCGCTCCTGACTGCGCTGGCCTGTATTAACAGGATGGGAGACCTGCACGCATTCTCGGTCAACGAGACGTGCCTGGAATTTGGGCCAGCCAACCCTCACGTGACCTTGAGACCCTGGCCCGGTTACGTGCCCAAGGTTCCCACCATGCCCCCCAACAGTTGCTTTAGAATTCTGGCACCCCTGGTGGCCTCCATGGTCTTCAGGGCATTGGGAAGGTTACGCAAACGAGCCCCTTGTCTTGAAATGCTAGCCTGTCAGCATTGGGTCTCAGTGCCGCAATGCAGCCCGGGATTGTGGCGTTTCTTCAGAGGTCCCCAAAAGTACGTAATTCGATGTAACGTCAGAGTGAACGACTGAGAGGGAACGTCACGGTTACGAAGGTAACCCTCGTTCCCTGAATCACAATCAGAATCAGAATGAGCTTTATCGCCAGGTATGTTTACACATACTAGGAATTTGTTTTAGTGACAGCAGCTCCACAGTGCAACAGAGTGACAGTGACAAGACAAGACATAGATTATAAAAAAGAACAATATACAAGTACACAAGACAAAGTGCAAAGTGCAAAATAGCAAAAACACAATATACAGAGTATGCCATTACTAGGTACAGGTATATTAGGTGCAAATTTGGATGTAAGTAGGTATTAATAAATACTGAATAGATTAATAAAGTATAGTAGTGCTGCATGTTCCACGTTTACTGACAAGTGTTCATGAGATGGATTGCCTGGGGAAAAAAACTGTTCCGGTGTCTGGTCGTCTTGGTGCTCAGTGCTCTGTAGCGCCGACCAGATGGTAACAGTTCAAAAAGTGAGTGTGCTGGATGTGAGGGGTCCAGAGTGAATTTGCCAGCCCTTTTGCGCACTCTGGATAAGTAGAGATCTTGAAGGGTAGGAAGGGTTGTACCAATGATTCGCTCAGCAGTCCGGACTATGCGACGTAGTCTTCTGAGATCAGAATTGGTAGCTGAGCTGAACCAGACAGTAATTGAAGTGCAGAGGACGGATGCAATGATGGCAGAGTAAAACTGTTTCAGCAGTTCCTGTGGAGGGAACGGAGGGAAGGAGGGAACGGAGACGTTACGTCCTCTTGCCACAATCCTGGACTGCGCTGAATCCGGGTTGCAGCTCAGCTCTTCAACAAAAATGTGAGTGGTTGCACGCCACCTCCTTATATACCCATATGTACGGGGGAGTGGTGCGGCATGCAAATTCCACTCAGCAATGTTCATTGGCACTTTCTCTTAAGCTCAGAGGTGACTGGGTCTCAAGTACGATCCCCAAAAGTACATCACTCAACGTAACGTTTCCATTCCGTCCTTCAGGGAACGAGGGTTACCTTCATAACTGAGACATTTTCTATTTGAATATATTTTAAAATGTAATTTACTCCTGTGATTTCAAAGCTGAATTTTCAGCATCATTACTCCAGTCTTCAGTGTCACGTGATCCTTCAGAAATCATTCTAATATACTGATTTGCTGCTCAACAAACATTTTATTATTATTATTATATTTAAAAAAGTTGAGTAAATTTTTCCAGGATTCTGTGATGAATAGAAAGATCCAAAGATCAACATTTATCTGAAATAAAAAGCTTTTGTAACATTATACACTATACCACTTAAAAGCTGTTTTCATAATAATAATAATAAACGTTTTTTTGAGCAGCAAATCAAAATATTAGAATGATTTCTGAAGGATCATGTGACACTGAAGACTGGAGTAATGATGCTAAAAATTCAGCTTTAAAATCACAGGAATAAATTACATTTTAAAATATATTCAAATTAAAAACAGTTATTTTAAATAGTAAAAATATTTCAGAATTTTACTTTTTCCTGTACTTCAGATCAAATAAATGCAGGCTTAGTGAGCAGTAAAGACTTCTTTAAAAAACATTAAGAATCTTACTGTTCAAAACTTTTGACTGGGAGTATACTTGAAATAAAATAAATGTAAACTGAAATAAAAAAAAAATATAAAGACTTGCACTTAATTTATTTCAGCTACTTGCCATTGCATGTAGTTCAAACTATAAATTAAATGAAACTAAATAAACTAAAATTAACTAATAAAAATTAATAAATAAAATATAGACATATAAAAAAAACATACAACTGACAAAAACACAACTAAATCATCAAAACTTTAAAACTACAATTAAAGGAAAAGCAGAAAATATAAAAATAAAAAAGTGTAATTCCAAATATTAATAAAAATAGTACATAAATAGTACTAAAATAACATTGATCTGCAAATACAGTTTGTTGAATGTAAATAAAATGTAAATATTTTTAAAAGTCTACTACCAACAAACACTTCTCCTTTAAGAAAAAAAAGTAAAGTCTCTTTAAAGTCAAATGGATTTTGATTGGCTGATTGGTTTAGCAGTGAACTCACTACAAAACAACGTTTGGTAACCAAAGTTGACTGTAGCTATAGTATGGAAAAAAATACTATAGAAGTCAATGGCTACCGTCAACTGTTACCAACATTCTTCAAAATATCTTCTTTTGCGCTCAACAGAAGAAAGAATCTCATACAGGTTTGGAATAACCTGACTAAATGATGGCTGATTTTTCATTTCTGGGTGAACTATCACTTGCCATAGCAAGCCAGTTTTTGTGCTTACTCACTTGTGGACCACCTGCAAGGAACTTCCCACTGGGCAGCAGGTGATAAATAGTCTTGTCATCCAGGTATTTGGCAGGAATGACGGCCTTTACGACTTTCTCCATCAGATTGTGACGTATATCGGCCAGCGTGATGTCAGGACTGTGCTGAACTGAGATGACCAAAGTATGAATGCGCAGAGGCTCCATGGCGCCCTTGTTATCACGATACTCCACAGTCACCTGCACTTGTTAATAATTGAAAACATCAATATTATCTGCGGTGTTTGCCCTATTAGTTTACAGAGATAACTACAAGTGGCTGTTCACTTCCTTAAATAGCTATTGTTTCAAAGAAACCTTTCACCTGTGTTTTTGAATCTGGAAGAATCCAAGGACAAACTCCAGTCTTGGAGAGTTCCTTCATTTTGGCATTGAGTTTGTGAGCTAGTAGGATGGTTAGCGGCATACACTCTTCTGTCTCATCAGTGGCGTAGCCAAACATCAGACCCTGTTGAGAAATATGACAGCAATTATTTAACATAAATTATTTCAGTTTGGCACCATTATGCAGGATATATTCAAAAGTGCTTTATCAATCAAATTATTAAATAAATATGTATACTACCAGTCAAAACTTTTTGAACAGTAAGATTTTTTATATGTTAAAGAAGTCTCTTCTGCTCACCAAGCCTGCATTTATTTGATCCAAAGTACAGCAAAAACAGTAGTTTTGAAATATTTTTACTATTTAAAGTAACTGTGTTCTATTTGAATTTATTTTAAAATGTAATTTATTTCTGTGATTTCAAAGCTGAATTTTAAGCATCATTACTCCAGTCACTTTATCCTTCAGAAATCAGTCTAATATTCTGATTTGCTGCTCAAAAACATTTATTTTTATTATTATTTTGAAAACAGCTGAGTAGAATCTTTTCAGGTTTCTTTGATGAATAGAAAGTTCAAAAGAACAGCATTTTCCTAAAATAGAAATCTTTTGTAACATTATAAATGTCTGTATCATCACTTTTGATCAATTTAAAGCATCCTTGCTAAATAAAAGTATTAATAATAGTAATGTTACAAAGGCGTTTTATTTTAGATAAATGCTGATCTTTTGATCTTTCTATTCATTGAAGAATCCTGACAAAATGTATTCAACTGTTTTAAATATTGCTAATAATAATAATAATAATCAGAAATGTTTCTTAAGCAGCAAATCATCACATTAGAATGATTTCTGAAGGAAAGTAAGGAAGCAATGATGCTGAAAATTCAGCTTTGAAATCACAGGAATAAATTACATTTTACAATATATTCAAATAGAAAGCAGTATTTTAAAAAGTAAAAATATTTCTAAATGTTACTGTTTTTGCTGTACTTTGGATCAAATAAATGCAGGCTTGGTGAGCAGAAGAGACTTCTTTAACAAGCATCAAAGGTGTGTGTATAAATATTCATTATTAGGGTCCCTTTATTTGTTGTTGACTGTTTCAAAATTCAACACTTTTATCATGTTTATAAGTTCACAAAACATATTCTTAACATGAAAGCAACATATTTTTCAGCAGAATATCTTGACCTGATCTCCAGCACCGATGTCCTCCATATCTCGGCCTTCAAACACGCAGTCGCTGATCTCAGAGCACTGCGGCTGCAGAGACACCAGCACATTACACGTCTTATAGTCAAAACCTGGAGAGATCACATGACACCAGCACTTTGTTATTATACCTAATCAAACCTGGTAAAGGTTCAATAAATATGACAATATTAATTGTAACTGCTATTCAAAAGTTTAGGGTAGGAATGCATTAAATTGATCAAAAGTGACCGTAAAGACATTTATATTGTTTAAAAAAATGTTTTTATTTCAAAAAATGCTGTTCTTTTAAACTTTATACAAAATTATTGGGCAGCACAACTGTTTTCTGTGGAAGCCTGTTTCCACCACTGAATAAAAAAAGGGGTTATTGCGACTCGTTTGTATCACACTCGTTTGCTATTGCGTTTGTATCACGAATTGCGTTATACAAACTCGCAATTCCAACTTTTTTTTCAATAATTGTGAGATATAAACTCGCAATTCTGAGAAATAAAGTCGCAATTGCGGGATATAAACTTGCAATTGCGAGTCATTAAGTCAGAATTCCGAGATATAAACTCACAATTTCGAGATATAAACTCGCAATACTGAGAAATTAAGTCAGAATTCTAAGATACAAAACTCACAATTCTGAGAAATAAAGTCATAATTATGTGATATAAACTTGCAATTCTGAGTAATTATGTCAGAATTCTGAGATATAAACTCGCAATTCTGAGAAATTAAGTCAGAATTAGAGATAAAAACACAATTGCGAATTTATTTCTTAGAATTGCGAGTTTGTACTTCGGAATTCTGACTTAATTTCTTAGAATTGTGAGTTTATATCAGGTAATTCCTCCGTAATTTCTCAGAATTTCGAGTTTGTATCTCGGAATTCCGACTTAATTTCTCAGAATTGCGAGTTTATATCACGTAATTCCGATGAATTGCGAGTTTGTATCTTGGAATTCCAACGTAATTTCTCAGAATTGCGAGTTTGTATCTCGGAATTCCGACTTAATTTCTCAGATTTGCGAGTTTATAGAATATCTCGGAATTCTGACCTTACAACTCACAATTGCAAGCTTATAACACGTAATTCCGACTTCATTTCTCAGAATTGCGAGTTTATATTACGTAATTCCAACGTAATTTCTCAGAATTGCGAGTTTGTATCTCGGAATTCCGACTTAATTTCTCAGAATAGCTTGTTTATATCTCGGAATTCTGACCTTACAACTCACAATTGCAAGCTTATAACACGTAATTCTGACTTCATTTCTCAGAATTGCGAATTTATATCACGTAATTCTAACGTAATTTCTCAGAATTGTGAGTTTGTATCTCGGAATTCCGACTTAATTTCTCAGAATAGCTTGTTTATATCTCGGAATTCTGACCTTACAACTCACAATTGCAAGCTTATAACACGTAATTCCGACTTCATTTCTCAGAATTGCGAGTTTATATCACGTAATTCCGACGTAATTTTTCAGAATTGCGAGTTTGTATCTTGGAATTCCGACTTAATTTCTCAGAATTGCGAGTTTATATCACGTAATTCCAACTTAATTTCTCAGAATTGCGAGTTTGTATCTTGGAATTCCGACTTAATTTCTCAGAATTGCGAGTTTATATCACGTAATTCCAACTTAATTTCTCAGAATTGCGAGTTTGTATCTTGGAATTCCGACTTAATTTCTCAGAATTGCGAGTTTATATCACGTAATTCTGACCTTACAACTCGCAATTGCAAGCTTATATCACGTAATTCCGACTTCATTTCTCAGAATTGCGAGTTTATATCACGTAATTCCGATGTAATTTTTCAGAATTGCGAGTTTATATCTCGGAATTCTGACTTAATTTCTCAGAATTGCGAGTTTATATCACATAATTCCAATGTAATTTCTCAGAATTGCGAGTTTATATCTCGGAATTCCGACTTAAATTCTCAGAATTGTGAGTTTATATCACATAATTCCAATGTAATTTCTCAGAATTGCGAGTTTATATCTCGGAATTCTGACTTAATTTCTCAGAATTGCATGTTTATATCTCGGAATTCTGACTTTACAACTCGCAATTGCAAGCTTATATCACGGAATTCCGACTTCATTTCTCAGAATTGCGAGTTTATATCTCACAAATCTGAGAAAAAAAGCCAGAACTGCAAGATACAAAGTCGCAGTTGTGAGAGAAAAAAATCTGCATTGCGAGAAAAAAAGTCTGATTTTAAAGGTTATTTCTCGCAATTCTGATTTCATTTCTCACAATTGTTTAGAGTTTAGATCTCGCAATTCTGACTTTATATCTAGTCATTTTGACTTTATAACTCGCAATTGTGCGTTTATATCTTACAGTTCTTAGAAAAAAGTCTTGTGAGGTAAAAAGTCACAATTAATTATTATTATTTTTTAATTTAGAGATCACATGACACCAGCACTTTGTTATTATACCTAATCAAACCTGGTAAAGGTTCAATAAATATGACAATATTAATTGTAACTGCTATTCAAAAGTTTAGGGTAGGAATGCATTAAATTGATCAAAAGTGACCGTAAAGACATTTATATTGTTTAAAAAAATGTTTTTATTTCAAAAAATGCTGTTCTTTTAAACTTTATACAAAATTATTGGGCAGCACAACTGTTTTCTGTGGAAGCCTGTTTCCACCACTGAATAAAAAAAAAGGGTTATTGCGACTCGTTTGTATCACACTCGTTTGCTATTGTGTTTGTATCACGAATTGCGTGATACAAACTCGCAATTCCAACTTTTTTTTCAATAATTGTGAGATATAAACTCGCAATTCTGAGAAATAAAGTCGCAATTGCGGGATATAAACTTGCAATTGCGAGTCATTAAGTCAGAATTCCGAGATATAAACTCACAATTTCGAGATATAAACTCGCAATACTGAGAAATTAAGTCAGAATTCTAAGATACAAAACTCACAATTCTGAGAAATAAAGTCATAATTATGTGATATAAACTTGCAATTCTGAGTAATTATGTCAGAATTCTGAGATATAAACTCGCAATTCTGAGAAATTAAGTCAGAATTAGAGATAAAAACACAATTGCGAATTTATTTCTTAGAATTGCGAGTTTGTACTTCGGAATTCTGACTTAATTTCTTAGAATTGTGAGTTTATATCAGGTAATTCCTCCGTAATTTCTCAGAATTTCGAGTTTGTATCTCGGAATTCCGACTTAATTTCTCAGAATTGCGAGTTTATATCACGTAATTCCGATGAATTGCGAGTTTGTATCTTGGAATTCCAACGTAATTTCTCAGAATTGCGAGTTTGTATCTCGGAATTCCGACTTAATTTCTCAGATTTGCGAGTTTATAGAATATCTCGGAATTCTGACCTTACAACTCACAATTGCAAGCTTATAACACGTAATTCCGACTTCATTTCTCAGAATTGCGAGTTTATATTACGTAATTCCAACGTAATTTCTCAGAATTGCGAGTTTGTATCTCGGAATTCCGACTTAATTTCTCAGAATAGCTTGTTTATATCTCGGAATTCTGACCTTACAACTCACAATTGCAAGCTTATAACACGTAATTCTGACTTCATTTCTCAGAATTGCGAGTTTATATCACGTAATTCTAACGTAATTTCTCAGAATTGTGAGTTTGTATCTCGGAATTCCGACTTAATTTCTCAGAATAGCTTGTTTATATCTCGGAATTCTGACCTTACAACTCACAATTGCAAGCTTATAACACGTAATTCCGACTTCATTTCTCAGAATTGCGAGTTTATATCACGTAATTCCGACGTAATTTTTCAGAATTGCGAGTTTGTATCTTGGAATTCCGACTTAATTTCTCAGAATTGCGAGTTTATATCACGTAATTCCAACTTAATTTCTCAGAATTGCGAGTTTGTATCTTGGAATTCCGACTTAATTTCTCAGAATTGCGAGTTTATATCACGTAATTCCAACTTAATTTCTCAGAATTGCGAGTTTGTATCTTGGAATTCCGACTTAATTTCTCAGAATTGCGAGTTTATATCACGTAATTCTGACCTTACAACTCGCAATTGCAAGCTTATATCACGTAATTCCGACTTCATTTCTCAGAATTGCGAGTTTATATCACGTAATTCCGATGTAATTTTTCAGAATTGCGAGTTTATATCTCGGAATTCTGACTTAATTTCTCAGAATTGCGAGTTTATATCACATAATTCCAATGTAATTTCTCAGAATTGCGAGTTTATATCTCGGAATTCCGACTTAAATTCTCAGAATTGTGAGTTTATATCACATAATTCCAATGTAATTTCTCAGAATTGCGAGTTTATATCTCGGAATTCTGACTTAATTTCTCAGAATTGCATGTTTATATCTCGGAATTCTGACTTTACAACTCGCAATTGCAAGCTTATATCACGGAATTACGACTTCATTTCTCAGAATTGCGAGTTTATATCTCACAAATCTGAGAAAAAAAGCCAGAACTGCAAGATACAAAGTCGCAGTTGTGAGAGAAAAAAATCTGCATTGCGAGAAAAAAAGTCTGATTTTAAAGGTTATTTCTCGCAATTCTGATTTCATTTCTCACAATTGTTTAGAGTTTAGATCTCGCAATTCTGACTTTATATCTAGTCATTTTGACTTTATAACTCGCAATTGTGCGTTTATATCTTACAGTTCTGAGAAAAAAGTCTTGTGAGGTAAAAAGTCACAATTAATTATTATTATTTTTTAATTTAGAGATCACATGACACCAGCACTTTGTTATTATACCTAATCAAACCTGGTAAAGGTTCAATAAATATGACAATATTAATTGTAACTGCTATTCAAAAGTTTAGGGTAGGAATGCATTAAATTGATCAAAAGTGACCGTAAAGACATTTATATTGTTTAAAAAAATGTTTTTATTTCAAAAAATGCTGTTCTTTTAAACTTTATACAAAATTATTGGGCAGCACAACTGTTTTCTGTGGAAGCCTGTTTCCACCACTGAATAAAAAAAAAGGGTTATTGCGACTCGTTTGTATCACACTCGTTTGCTATTGTGTTTGTATCACGAATTGCGTGATACAAACTCGCAATTCCAACTTTTTTTTCAATAATTGTGAGATATAAACTCGCAATTCTGAGAAATAAAGTCGCAATTGCGGGATATAAACTTGCAATTGCGAGTCATTAAGTCAGAATTCCGAGATATAAACTCACAATTTCGAGATATAAACTCGCAATACTGAGAAATTAAGTCAGAATTCTAAGATACAAAACTCACAATTCTGAGAAATAAAGTCATAATTATGTGATATAAACTTGCAATTCTGAGTAATTATGTCAGAATTCTGAGATATAAACTCGCAATTCTGAGAAATTAAGTCAGAATTAGAGATAAAAACACAATTGCGAATTTATTTCTTAGAATTGCGAGTTTGTACTTCGGAATTCTGACTTAATTTCTTAGAATTGTGAGTTTATATCAGGTAATTCCTCCGTAATTTCTCAGAATTTCGAGTTTGTATCTCGGAATTCCGACTTAATTTCTCAGAATTGCGAGTTTATATCACGTAATTCCGATGAATTGCGAGTTTGTATCTTGGAATTCCAACGTAATTTCTCAGAATTGCGAGTTTGTATCTCGGAATTCCGACTTAATTTCTCAGATTTGCGAGTTTATAGAATATCTCGGAATTCTGACCTTACAACTCACAATTGCAAGCTTATAACACGTAATTCCGACTTCATTTCTCAGAATTGCGAGTTTATATTACGTAATTCCAACGTAATTTCTCACAATTGCGAGTTTGTATCTCGGAATTCCGACTTAATTTCTCAGAATAGCTTGTTTATATCTCGGAATTCTGACCTTACAACTCACAATTGCAAGCTTATAACACGTAATTCTGACTTCATTTCTCAGAATTGCGAGTTTATATCACGTAATTCTAACGTAATTTCTCAGAATTGTGAGTTTGTATCTCGGAATTCCGACTTAATTTCTCAGAATAGCTTGTTTATATCTCGGAATTCTGACCTTACAACTCACAATTGCAAGCTTATAACACGTAATTCCGACTTCATTTCTCAGAATTGCGAGTTTATATCACGTAATTCCGACGTAATTTTTCAGAATTGCGAGTTTGTATCTTGGAATTCCGACTTAATTTCTCAGAATTGCGAGTTTATATCACGTAATTCCAACTTAATTTCTCAGAATTGCGAGTTTGTATCTTGGAATTCCGACTTAATTTCTCAGAATTGCGAGTTTATATCACGTAATTCCAACTTAATTTCTCAGAATTGCGAGTTTGTATCTTGGAATTCCGACTTAATTTCTCAGAATTGCGAGTTTATATCACGTAATTCTGACCTTACAACTCGCAATTGCAAGCTTATATCACGTAATTCCGACTTCATTTCTCAGAATTGCGAGTTTATATCACGTAATTCCGATGTAATTTTTCAGAATTGCGAGTTTATATCTCGGAATTCTGACTTAATTTCTCAGAATTGCGAGTTTATATCACATAATTCCAATGTAATTTCTCAGAATTGCGAGTTTATATCTCGGAATTCCGACTTAAATTCTCAGAATTGTGAGTTTATATCACATAATTCCAATGTAATTTCTCAGAATTGCGAGTTTATATCTCGGAATTCTGACTTAATTTCTCAGAATTGCATGTTTATATCTCGGAATTCTGACTTTACAACTCGCAATTGCAAGCTTATATCACGGAATTCCGACTTCATTTCTCAGAATTGCGAGTTTATATCTCACAAATCTGAGAAAAAAAGCCAGAACTGCAAGATACAAAGTCGCAGTTGTGAGAGAAAAAAATCTGCATTGCGAGAAAAAAAGTCTGATTTTAAAGGTTATTTCTCGCAATTCTGATTTCATTTCTCACAATTGTTTAGAGTTTAGATCTCGCAATTCTGACTTTATATCTAGTCATTTTGACTTTATAACTCGCAATTGTGCGTTTATATCTTACAGTTCTGAGAAAAAAGTCTTGTGAGGTAAAAAGTCACAATTAATTATTATTATTTTTTAATTTAGAGATCACATGACACCAGCACTTTGTTATTATACCTAATCAAACCTGGTAAAGGTTCAATAAATATGACAATATTAATTGTAACTGCTATTCAAAAGTTTAGGGTAGGAATGCATTAAATTGATCAAAAGTGACCGTAAAGACATTTATATTGTTTAAAAAAATGTTTTTATTTCAAAAAATGCTGTTCTTTTAAACTTTATACAAAATTATTGGGCAGCACAACTGTTTTCTGTGGAAGCCTGTTTCCACCACTGAATAAAAAAAAAGGGTTATTGCGACTCGTTTGTATCACACTCGTTTGCTATTGTGTTTGTATCACGAATTGCGTGATACAAACTCGCAATTCCAACTTTTTTTTCAATAATTGTGAGATATAAACTCGCAATTCTGAGAAATAAAGTCGCAATTGCGGGATATAAACTTGCAATTGCGAGTCATTAAGTCAGAATTCCGAGATATAAACTCACAATTTCGAGATATAAACTCGCAATACTGAGAAATTAAGTCAGAATTCTAAGATACAAAACTCACAATTCTGAGAAATAAAGTCATAATTATGTGATATAAACTTGCAATTCTGAGTAATTATGTCAGAATTCTGAGATATAAACTCGCAATTCTGAGAAATTAAGTCAGAATTAGAGATAAAAACACAATTGCGAATTTATTTCTTAGAATTGCGAGTTTGTACTTCGGAATTCTGACTTAATTTCTTAGAATTGTGAGTTTATATCAGGTAATTCCTCCGTAATTTCTCAGAATTTCGAGTTTGTATCTCGGAATTCCGACTTAATTTCTCAGAATTGCGAGTTTATATCACGTAATTCCGATGAATTGCGAGTTTGTATCTTGGAATTCCAACGTAATTTCTCAGAATTGCGAGTTTGTATCTCGGAATTCCGACTTAATTTCTCAGATTTGCGAGTTTATAGAATATCTCGGAATTCTGACCTTACAACTCACAATTGCAAGCTTATAACACGTAATTCCGACTTCATTTCTCAGAATTGCGAGTTTATATTACGTAATTCCAACGTAATTTCTCAGAATTGCGAGTTTGTATCTCGGAATTCCGACTTAATTTCTCAGAATAGCTTGTTTATATCTCGGAATTCTGACCTTACAACTCACAATTGCAAGCTTATAACACGTAATTCTGACTTCATTTCTCAGAATTGCGAGTTTATATCACGTAATTCTAACGTAATTTCTCAGAATTGTGAGTTTGTATCTCGGAATTCCGACTTAATTTCTCAGAATAGCTTGTTTATATCTCGGAATTCTGACCTTACAACTCACAATTGCAAGCTTATAACACGTAATTCCGACTTCATTTCTCAGAATTGCGAGTTTATATCACGTAATTCCGACGTAATTTTTCAGAATTGCGAGTTTGTATCTTGGAATTCCGACTTAATTTCTCAGAATTGCGAGTTTATATCACGTAATTCCAACTTAATTTCTCAGAATTGCGAGTTTGTATCTTGGAATTCCGACTTAATTTCTCAGAATTGCGAGTTTATATCACGTAATTCCAACTTAATTTCTCAGAATTGCGAGTTTGTATCTTGGAATTCCGACTTAATTTCTCAGAATTGCGAGTTTATATCACGTAATTCTGACCTTACAACTCGCAATTGCAAGCTTATATCACGTAATTCCGACTTCATTTCTCAGAATTGCGAGTTTATATCACGTAATTCCGATGTAATTTTTCAGAATTGCGAGTTTATATCTCGGAATTCTGACTTAATTTCTCAGAATTGCGAGTTTATATCACATAATTCCAATGTAATTTCTCAGAATTGCGAGTTTATATCTCGGAATTCCGACTTAAATTCTCAGAATTGTGAGTTTATATCACATAATTCCAATGTAATTTCTCAGAATTGCGAGTTTATATCTCGGAATTCTGACTTAATTTCTCAGAATTGCATGTTTATATCTCGGAATTCTGACTTTACAACTCGCAATTGCAAGCTTATATCACGGAATTCCGACTTCATTTCTCAGAATTGCGAGTTTATATCTCACAAATCTGAGAAAAAAAGCCAGAACTGCAAGATACAAAGTCGCAGTTGTGAGAGAAAAAAATCTGCATTGCGAGAAAAAAAGTCTGATTTTAAAGGTTATTTCTCGCAATTCTGATTTCATTTCTCACAATTGTTTAGAGTTTAGATCTCGCAATTCTGACTTTATATCTAGTCATTTTGACTTTATAACTCGCAATTGTGCGTTTATATCTTACAGTTCTGAGAAAAAAGTCTTGTGAGGTAAAAAGTCACAATTAATTATTATTATTTTTTAATTTAGAGATCACATGACACCAGCACTTTGTTATTATACCTAATCAAACCTGGTAAAGGTTCAATAAATATGACAATATTAATTGTAACTGCTATTCAAAAGTTTAGGGTAGGAATGCATTAAATTGATCAAAAGTGACCGTAAAGACATTTATATTGTTTAAAAAAATGTTTTTATTTCAAAAAATGCTGTTCTTTTAAACTTTATACAAAATTATTGGGCAGCACAACTGTTTTCTGTGGAAGCCTGTTTCCACCACTGAATAAAAAAAAAGGGTTATTGCGACTCGTTTGTATCACACTCGTTTGCTATTGCGTTTGTATCACGAATTGCGTGATACAAACTCGCAATTCCAACTTTTTTTTCAATAATTGTGAGATATAAACTCGCAATTCTGAGAAATAAAGTCGCAATTGCGGGATATAAACTTGCAATTGCGAGTCATTAAGTCAGAATTCCGAGATATAAACTCACAATTTCGAGATATAAACTCGCAATACTGAGAAATTAAGTCAGAATTCTAAGATACAAAACTCACAATTCTGAGAAATAAAGTCATAATTATGTGATATAAACTTGCAATTCTGAGTAATTATGTCAGAATTCTGAGATATAAACTCGCAATTCTGAGAAATTAAGTCAGAATTAGAGATAAAAACACAATTGCGAATTTATTTCTTAGAATTGCGAGTTTGTACTTCGGAATTCTGACTTAATTTCTTAGAATTGTGAGTTTATATCAGGTAATTCCTCCGTAATTTCTCAGAATTTCGAGTTTGTATCTCGGAATTCCGACTTAATTTCTCAGAATTGCGAGTTTATATCACGTAATTCCGATGAATTGCGAGTTTGTATCTTGGAATTCCAACGTAATTTCTCAGAATTGCGAGTTTGTATCTCGGAATTCCAATTTAATTTCTCAGAATTGCGAGTTTATATCACGTAATTCCAACGTAATTTCTCAGAATTGCGAGTTTGTATCTCGGAATTCCGACTTAATTTCTCAGAATAGCTTGTTTATATCTCGGAATTCTGACCTTACAACTCACAATTGCAAGCCTATAACACGTAATTCCGACTTCATTTCTCAGAATTGCGAGTTTGTATCTCGGAATTCCGACTTAATTTCTCAGAATTGCGAGTTTGTATCTCGGAATTCCGACTTAATTTCTCAGAATAGCTTGTTTATATCTCGGAATTCTGACCTTACAACTCACAATTGCAAGCTTATAACACGTAATTCCGACTTCATTTCTCAGAATTGCGAGTTTATATTACGTAATTCCAACGTAATTTCTCAGAATTGCGAGTTTGTATCTCGGAATTCCGACTTAATTTCTCAGAATAGCTTGTTTATATCTCGGAATTCTGACCTTACAACTCACAATTGCAAGCTTATAACACGTAATTCTGACTTCATTTCTCAGAATTGCGAATTTATATCACGTAATTCTAACGTAATTTCTCAGAATTGTGAGTTTGTATCTCGGAATTCCGACTTAATTTCTCAGAATAGCTTGTTTATATCTCGGAATTCTGACCTTACAACTCACAATTGCAAGCTTATAACACGTAATTCCGACTTCATTTCTCAGAATTGCGAGTTTATATCACGTAATTCCGACGTAATTTTTCAGAATTGCGAGTTTGTATCTTGGAATTCCGACTTAATTTCTCAGAATTGCGAGTTTATATCACGTAATTCCAACTTAATTTCTCAGAATTGCGAGTTTGTATCTTGGAATTCCGACTTAATTTCTCAGAATTGCGAGTTTATATCACGTAATTCCAACTTAATTTCTCAGAATTGCGAGTTTGTATCTTGGAATTCCGACTTAATTTCTCAGAATTGCGAGTTTATATCACGTAATTCTGACCTTACAACTCGCAATTGCAAGCTTATATCACGTAATTCCGACTTCATTTCTCAGAATTGCGAGTTTATATCATGTAATTCCGATGTAATTTTTCAGAATTGCGAGTTTATATCTCGGAATTCTGACTTAATTTCTCAGAATTGCGAGTTTATATCACATAATTCCAATGTAATTTCTCAGAATTGCGAGTTTATATCTCGGAATTCCGACTTAAATTCTCAGAATTGTGAGTTTATATCACATAATTCCAATGTAATTTCTCAGAATTGCGAGTTTATATCTCGGAATTCTGACTTAATTTCTCAGAATTGCATGTTTATATCTCGGAATTCTGACTTTACAACTCGCAATTGCAAGCTTATATCACGGAATTCCGACTTCATTTCTCAGAATTGCGAGTTTATATCTCACAAATCTGAGAAAAAAAGCCAGAACTGCAAGATACAAAGTCGCAGTTGTGAGAGAAAAAAATCTGCATTGCGAGAAAAAAAGTCTGATTTTAAAGGTTATTTCTCGCAATTCTGATTTCATTTCTCACAATTGTTTAGAGTTTAGATCTCGCAATTCTGACTTTATATCTAGTCATTTTGACTTTATAACTCGCAATTGTGCGTTTATATCTTACAGTTCTGAGAAAAAAGTCTTGTGAGGTAAAAAGTCACAATTAATTATTATTATTTTTTAATTTAGAGATCACATGACACCAGCACTTTGTTATTATACCTAATCAAACCTGGTAAAGGTTCAATAAATATGACAATATTAATTGTAACTGCTATTCAAAAGTTTAGGGTAGGAATGCATTAAATTGATCAAAAGTGACCGTAAAGACATTTATATTGTTTAAAAAAATGTTTTTATTTCAAAAAATGCTGTTCTTTTAAACTTTATACAAAATTATTGGGCAGCACAACTGTTTTCTGTGGAAGCCTGTTTCCACCACTGAATAAAAAAAAAGGGTTATTGCGACTCGTTTGTATCACACTCGTTTGCTATTGCGTTTGTATCACGAATTGCGTGATACAAACTCGCAATTCCAACTTTTTTTTCAATAATTGTGAGATATAAACTCGCAATTCTGAGAAATAAAGTCGCAATTGCGGGATATAAACTTGCAATTGCGAGTCATTAAGTCAGAATTCCGAGATATAAACTCACAATTTCGAGATATAAACTCGCAATACTGAGAAATTAAGTCAGAATTCTAAGATACAAAACTCACAATTCTGAGAAATAAAGTCATAATTATGTGATATAAACTTGCAATTCTGAGTAATTATGTCAGAATTCTGAGATATAAACTCGCAATTCTGAGAAATTAAGTCAGAATTAGAGATAAAAACACAATTGCGAATTTATTTCTTAGAATTGCGAGTTTGTACTTCGGAATTCTGACTTAATTTCTTAGAATTGTGAGTTTATATCAGGTAATTCCTCCGTAATTTCTCAGAATTTCGAGTTTGTATCTCGGAATTCCGACTTAATTTCTCAGAATTGCGAGTTTATATCACGTAATTCCGATGAATTGCGAGTTTGTATCTTGGAATTCCAACGTAATTTCTCAGAATTGCGAGTTTGTATCTCGGAATTCCAATTTAATTTCTCAGAATTGCGAGTTTATATCACGTAATTCCAACGTAATTTCTCAGAATTGCGAGTTTGTATCTCGGAATTCCGACTTAATTTCTCAGAATAGCTTGTTTATATCTCGGAATTCTGACCTTACAACTCACAATTGCAAGCCTATAACACGTAATTCCGACTTCATTTCTCAGAATTGCGAGTTTGTATCTCGGAATTCCGACTTAATTTCTCAGAATTGCGAGTTTGTATCTCGGAATTCCGACTTAATTTCTCAGAATAGCTTGTTTATATCTCGGAATTCTGACCTTACAACTCACAATTGCAAGCTTATAACACGTAATTCCGACTTCATTTCTCAGAATTGCGAGTTTATATTACGTAATTCCAACGTAATTTCTCAGAATTGCGAGTTTGTATCTCGGAATTCCGACTTAATTTCTCAGAATAGCTTGTTTATATCTCGGAATTCTGACCTTACAACTCACAATTGCAAGCTTATAACACGTAATTCTGACTTCATTTCTCAGAATTGCGAATTTATATCACGTAATTCTAACGTAATTTCTCAGAATTGTGAGTTTGTATCTCGGAATTCCGACTTAATTTCTCAGAATAGCTTGTTTATATCTCGGAATTCTGACCTTACAACTCACAATTGCAAGCTTATAACACGTAATTCCGACTTCATTTCTCAGAATTGCGAGTTTATATCACGTAATTCCGACGTAATTTTTCAGAATTGCGAGTTTGTATCTTGGAATTCCGACTTAATTTCTCAGAATTGCGAGTTTATATCACGTAATTCCAACTTAATTTCTCAGAATTGCGAGTTTGTATCTTGGAATTCCGACTTAATTTCTCAGAATTGCGAGTTTATATCACGTAATTCCAACTTAATTTCTCAGAATTGCGAGTTTGTATCTTGGAATTCCGACTTAATTTCTCAGAATTGCGAGTTTATATCACGTAATTCTGACCTTACAACTCGCAATTGCAAGCTTATATCACGTAATTCCGACTTCATTTCTCAGAATTGCGAGTTTATATCATGTAATTCCGATGTAATTTTTCAGAATTGCGAGTTTATATCTCGGAATTCTGACTTAATTTCTCAGAATTGCGAGTTTATATCACATAATTCCAATGTAATTTCTCAGAATTGCGAGTTTATATCTCGGAATTCCGACTTAAATTCTCAGAATTGTGAGTTTATATCACATAATTCCAATGTAATTTCTCAGAATTGCGAGTTTATATCTCGGAATTCTGACTTAATTTCTCAGAATTGCATGTTTATATCTCGGAATTCTGACTTTACAACTCGCAATTGCAAGCTTATATCACGGAATTCCGACTTCATTTCTCAGAATTGCGAGTTTATATCTCACAAATCTGAGAAAAAAAGCCAGAACTGCAAGATACAAAGTCGCAGTTGTGAGAGAAAAAAATCTGCATTGCGAGAAAAAAAGTCTGATTTTAAAGGTTATTTCTCGCAATTCTGATTTCATTTCTCACAATTGTTTAGAGTTTAGATCTCGCAATTCTGACTTTATATCTAGTCATTTTGACTTTATAACTCGCAATTGTGCGTTTATATCTTACAGTTCTGAGAAAAAAGTCTTGTGAGGTAAAAAGTCACAATTAATTATTATTATTTTTTAATTTAGTACTAGTGGAAAAAGGCTTCCATAATTTTCAACATTGACAATAATCTGAAATATTTATGAAGCAGAAAATCAGCATATTAGAAGTATTTCTGAAGAATCATGTGACACTGAATCACATGATATGAATTTGAATTACATTTTTAACTATTTACACGTGTGTTTGTGTATATAGATACCTTTTGACGAGTCATCATATCCAATACTCTTAACAGTGTCTCTAACCACTTTCTGAAGGTCCATGACAGCCTTTGAAGTCACTTCACCACAAAGAAGGATCATACCAGTCTTTGACACACATTCTGGTCCAGAAATAAGAAAATAATGTTAAGATTAATAACTCAAAATTTCAAGTTTATATCTCAGAATTCTGACTTTATAACTCGCAATTGCAAGTTTATATCACACAATTCCCACTTAATTTCTCAGAATTGCGAGTTTATATCTCAGAATTCTGACCTAATAACTCAAAATTTCAAGTTTATATCACACAATTCTGACCTAATAACTCAAAATTTCAAGTTTATATCACACAATTCTGACCTAATAACTCAAAATTACAAGTTTATATCTCTCAATTTTGACTGTATAACTGCCCAGCTAAACATTATTGAATCTTAGATTCATGTTTGTAAACCATGCATTTGTTAGTCAAGTCATTTATGAACATTTGAAATAATAATCATGAATGTCATCATACCACATGCCACTTTGGAGTCCGGGTCCTGTGTCAGGTAAGCATCCAGAACAGCATCACTGATCTGATCACACATTTTATCTAACAGGAATTAAACTACATTAGTATGCATATTTCGTTTGAATGTGTAATTTATTGATTATTCATAAAACATTATATAGCATTTCTACTACAATAACAGATTGCTATAATGACTCAAGGGCATGTACAGACATGTAGCCTACAGCAATACTGAGGATTTTTATCAGCACAGTACAAGTTAGCAAGTAATGTTCATTGACAGTGAAATCTGCGCATGTCAATATGAAACAATGTTTGATATTTACCAGAATGTCCTTCTCCTACAGACTCAGATGTGAAAAGGAAAGTTTTTCCCGGTTTGTTATAACCAGAGGGATTCATGATGAAAACTACAGCTTTGTAACTGCAACTACGTCTAAAACGCTCTAGTGTAAATTTTACAGTTACTCTGAAGTGTAAGAACTTTAATGGGCGTGGCTTAGAGGTAGTATTTACTTTAACCAATCACAAGCGGCTCTTTCGTCAGGCAAAGACATAAATAGAGACGGACCTGTTAGCGACCTAAACCATAGTCATATAAAAGCGTCCTCATGCCAAGAAGTGAGAGTGAATTAAAAACAGTCTGACGGATTTCCTAAAAGGAACTTCGTGCTGAGTTCTTAAAGCGGCCGCTAGAGGAAACACAACTGAGATTCACTTAAGTAAGTACTGTTACAAAATGAGGTGTGTTAGCACATTGTCTAATTAGTCAGGTAAGATACAAAATATTTGTAAATAAATAATTACTCTATTTTGAACCCTTTAAACTTTAGAGTGAGTTAGTATGTATATAGGGAATGATCGCTGTCACGTTTTGCCTGTTACTTTTCTCAGCGCTGTCCAGATTTGACCAATCAGAATCGTTCTTGATTACAGGGTGTGGATTTATTTAGTCATTATAAGAGGTTTGTTGACACATTTTTCTTTTTGTAAATCATGTGACAGTTATTTGAATCAACTAATGTAAATGTTAATATCAGTTTTAGTCAATAAATGATTTAAATAAGACAGATAAAGCCCTGATATTTAACATGCGTCTTAATGATCCATTCAGCTTTGTGAGCCTCTAAGCGCCCCTTGGAGGAAGAGAAGAAAAACATTGCAATAAAGTCCAACCCAATGTATATACACCTCCATAAACGCATAAAACCGCCTGCGTGGCATCTGAAAAGAAAAAAACAAAAAACAAAGCGCTGTTCGTACAATGAAAACCAGATGGGAGCAAAACACTGATTTCCTATTGAGCCTCATTCACATCTAATGATGATTTCAGGTTTTGTGTAGACAGACTTAATGTTACACCTGACTTAACAACATTTGTATATAATATACAAATGCGATTAGTCGAATAAATACTTTTAGGATTGTAACTTTGGTCATTAATTGTAAAACTGAACAACTGCACCGTTGTGCTATAATGCAAACGTGACCCTGGACCACAAAACCAGTCATTTTAAGATGTATTTATAAATAAATAGATAAATTATCTTTCCATTGGTGTATGCTTTGTTAGGATTGGACAATATTTGGCTGAGATAACAACTCTTTGAAAATCTGAGGGTGCAAAAAAATCTAAATATTGAGAAAATGCCTCTAAAGTTGTCCAAAAGAAGTTCTTAGCAATGCATATTACTAATCATAAATTAAGTTTTGATATATTTATGATCGGAAATTTACTAAATGTCTTCATGGAACATCTTTAATTTGCCTAATGATATTTGGCAAAGAAAAGTCTATAATTTTGACCCATACAGTGTATTTATGGCTATTGCTACAAATGTAGATTCACAAAGTTTTTGTATAAGCAAATATATTTATATCCAATGCTTTTATACAACAAGGACACATTAATTTGATCAAAAATAAAAAAAATTCAGCTTATTAGAATGATTTCTGAAAAATCATGTGACAGAAGACTAGAGTAATGATGTTGAAAATGTAGCTTTGATCACAGAAATAAATTACATTTTAATATATATTCACATAGAAATCAGTTATTTTAAATTATAATAATATTTCACAATATTACAGATTTTACTGTATTTTTGATGCACTCCTGGAAAGCATATAAGAGGCTTTCAAAACGATCTTTCCCACATTATTATGACAAACTCATTCAAAAGCATGTTTGGCAAATTATTTGAACAGTGATTTTTCACAGTATATTTTCTTTCTGTCATCCATAATAGAAAACATCTAAATATATGTGACCCTGGACCACAAAACCAGTCTTAAGTAGGACGGGTATAATTGTAGCAATAGCCAAAAATACATTGTATGGGTCAAAAAAAATGTTATGCCAAAAATCATTAGGATATTAAGTAAAGATCATGTTCCATGAAGATATTTAGTAAATTTATACCGTAAATATATCAAAATGTAATTTTTGATTAGTAATATGCATGGCTAAGAACTTCATTTAGACCTTTTTGGTTTCCTCAATATTTAGATTTTTTTTTATTTTCTCAATATTTAGATTTTTTGGCACCCTCAGATTGCATATTTACAACCAGTTGCAGCTTTTTCAGACAATGCATAAATCTCAATTTAAAAAAAATGATCTTTATGACTGGTTTTGTGGTTCTGGGTGACATATAGTAAACGACTTAAGTTAGTGAACAACATTATTACTTGTTTAATATTTAACAATGAAGTCAAGTCATCTGCTAAGGTTAAAGTCCTGAGAAATGACAATAAATCTATAAACAGCTGTTAATATAACCAACAGTGAATAGTTTCAGGAAAAAATAGGGCAAAGCATAACTGAAAGCTCCCACAAATTCTGTGTTTTTTCAGCATTTTTGTTCATTTGAACCCTTTCCAGTAATGACTGTATGATTTTGAGATCCATCTTTTCATACTGAGGACAACTGAGGGACTCATATGCAACTATTACAGAGGGTTCAAACACTCACTGATGCTCCAGAAGGAAATATGATGCATTAAGAGCCGGGGGTGAAAACTTTAGGAATTTACCCTGATTTGAAGATCAGGGTAAATTTAACTTATTTTGTCTTCTGGGGAACACATTTAGTAGCTTCTGAAGGGCAGTACTAAATAAAAAAAATATATGATATTTAGGCAAAACAAGAAAAATCTTCATTCTGTTCAAAAGTTTTCACCCCCGGCTCTTAATGCATGTTTTTTCCTTCCGGAGCATCAGTGAGTGTTTGAACCTTCTGTAATGGTTGCATATGAGTCCCTCAGTTGTCCTCAGTGTGAAAAGATGAATCTCAAAATCATACAGTCATAGTTGGAAAGGGTTCACATACACAAAAATGCTGAAAAACCATCTATAAACAGCTGTTAGTATAACCAACAGTGGTTTTGTAAACAGTTTCAGGAAAAAAATAGGGCAAAGCATAACAGTGATGATCTTTGGCAGTGTTTTCAACCAACGTTCTCCATTCTGCTTTCAATTTATAATCAGTTTATAAGGGGGATCATTTCAGTTGAGCAAGTCTGATATGTACAGTTGTGTTCAAAATGATAGCAGTATGTCTAAAAAAGTGAGTAAAGCTCAAAATGGTTATAATAACTTTTATTTCAATACACACAAATGCATTGGGAACATTGCAAATTGTATTCTAAATCAAAACATGATGAAAAATGTATCAATTTTGTTATTACTTTACTGAAAATGGAGAAAAATAAATATTAAGCTGTTCAAAAAAATAGCATTGTCTGCATTTTTTTGTACAAAGTCAAACATTTACTGTATAAACTTAGCTTTCTTGTGAATTACTGAACTTATATTTAGTTGTATAACCAGAACTGCTTCACATCTGTGTTGCACAGATCAACTTCTGGCACCTGTGAACAGGTATTCCAGCCCAGAACGATTGTACTATACACCACAATTCCTCTGCATTTCTTGGTTTTGCCTCAGAAACAGCATTTTCGATCTCAAGGTCCGGGGATTGGGCTAGCCACTACATAATGTTAATCTTATTGGTCTAGAACCAAGATGCTGCTCATGACTGGTGTGTTTGGGGTCATTGTCTTGTTGAAACACCCATTTCAAGGGCATTTCCTCTTCAGCATAAGGCAATGACCTTTTTGAGTATTCTCAAACTGATCCACGATTCCTGTAATGTGATAAATAGACCCAGCACCTTAGTATGAGAATTCATGATGCTTGCGCCACAATGCTTTACTGTCTTCACAGTGACAAACTGTCTGTGGCCCCTAAACCCAAAAAGAAGAATCTTGCTTTGGTCAGTCCACAAAATATATTGTGCCATTTCTCTTTAGGCCAGTCAATGTGTTCTTTGGCAAACTGTAACCTCTTCAGCACCTGTTGTTATTTCAACAATGGGACTTTGCAGAGGCTTCTTGCCGATAGCTTGGCTTCACACAGGCGTCTTCTAATTGTTACAGTACTCACAGGTAAATTAAGACTTTCTTTGATCACCCTGGAGCTGATCATTGGGTCTTTGCCATTTTGGCTATTCTTCGATCCAGTCGAATGGTAGCTTTTAGTTTTCTTCCACATCTTTCTGGTTAGGGCCCGAGCACCGATGGTGTGAGGACCCTGTTGGAATTGCTCCGTTTATTATTATTTTTCTCAAAATGAATCGCATTTTTGAGGGCCTAAACATGCTTGAAAACACACATCAGAACTGGCGAAAATTTACATCTGATATGGGTTTCAGAAGTGGGTGTGGCAAAATGGCTCGATAGCGCCACCTTTGCACGTTCAGCGGTGTGCGCTTTCAGCTACGCTTTACGTATGTGCACGAAAATCGGTACACACATGTAACACACCAATACCTACAAAAAAGCCTCTTGGAGTAAAATCCGAAACCTAACAGGAAGTCTGTTATTTTTAATTTTCTCAGCAAACTTCTAGAGATTTATTCTGATCAACACCAAATTTGGTGAGTCTAATCTAATGCCCTTTGTGACGTTAAATTGCGAAGATCTAGAGTTTTCGTAGAAGGGCGTGTCCGTGGCGGCCTGACAGATTTCGATGTTTCGCCATGAAAGAGGAAGTTGTTATAACTCAGGCATACAATGTCCGATCTGCCCCAAACTTCCCATGTGTGATAACACTCCTGACCTGAAGACATCTACATGTACATATTCAGTTATAGCCATAGCGCCACCTGCTGTCAACAGGAAGTAACATGTTTTATGCTGTAACAAACTCCTCCTAGAGATTTAATGATATCAACATTATAATGGGTCAGTCTAATCTGAAGACCTTTGCAATATTAAATTGCGAAGATCTTGGGTTTTCGTTAAAGGGCGTGTCCGTGGTGGCGTGACAAATATTCTCCAAAATTAATCACATTTTTGAGGGCATAAACATGCTCGAAAACTCATGAAACTTTGCACACACATCAGAACTGACGAAAATTTAAGTCTCTTGGAGCCAAATCCGAATCCCCACAGGAAGTCGGTTATTTTTAATTTTCTCCGCAAATTTTGTGTCATTTTTGCCATTTTCAGGTGTCGTATTTGAACGAACTCCTCCTAGACATTTATACAGATTAACTTAACACCAAAATTGGTCAGTCTAATATAAAGGCCTTAGTGATGTTAAATTGTGAAGATCTTGAGTTTTCGGTGAAGGGCGTGTCCGTGGTGGCCTGACAAATATTGACGTTTCGCCATGGAAATAAAAGTTGTTGTAACTCAACCATAAAATGTCCAATCTGCCTCAAACTTCACACGTTCGATAAGAGTCCTGGCCTGTACACATCTGAATGCTAATATTCTGTTATAATCATAGCGCCACCTGCTGGCAACAGGAATAGACTTGTTTGACACTAACTGAAACATGCACTGTCCAATCTGCACCAAATTTTACATGTTTGGTAAGAGTCCATGTCTGAAGACACCTAAAGGCCAATATTCAGATATAATCATAGCGCCACCTGTTGGCAGCAGGATATATCATGTCTTGCACTGACTGAAACATACCAAATTCAATCTGCAACTTCATATGTTTGATAAAAGTGCTGGCCTGAACACATCTACATGCCAATAATCAGTTATAGGCATAGCGCCACCAACTGGCAACAGGAAGTTTGGCACATTTAAATGACTTTGACGTATTTCTCCTATATTTACTGCATTAAAAGCATACTGCCCACCGTTCGCTGTTTTCCTAAAGCCACCGGTTGGCGGTGAGCCCGGGTGCGAGGGCCCTTTCATCGCTGCTTGCAGCTTTAATTTTAATGACTGTTGGGTCTGTTAGTTTTCTATTACTCGAGTACACCTACTAGTAAAGTTTTTTCCATGTAGAAATATAATTTCTCCCAAACACTGTGATTGATCTGGTTAGTGATGTTGGGCTGCTATTATTTTGAACGCAACTGTATTTCCCCACAACAGCCAACCTGAGAAAACAATCCAGCAGCTCTTGTATGTACTGTATGTAAGCAGAGCACAGTGGCTCACGCAGCTCTTTGCAAAGCAGCGGTGGGTTGGGCCGGTGTGACACACTCATGAGGAGCCAGTAGGAAGTGCCGATCTCTCAGGCTGCTGGTTAATGTGCAATCTGTCAGGGAGGGGAAGCTCTGTTTGCAAATGAGCTCTCCAATGTTTCATCCTGTTCTTTTGTACTTCTGTTGTAGCTCACAGGAATGAGAACCTTCCTCTAGAAACCGTATCCCTCAAGAAATGCTCGCAAACTGAGCTTGAACTTTTGAAACCCCTCGGGCAGTCACAGTTGGACATTTAAGGAAGTTTGAGAAAAGTTTCAGAATGGTGAGTACACTAGAAAGCCTGCGGTGTTTGTTAGTTAAATGTTTATTTAAATGCTTATTTGTTCAGGGCTTTGACCAGCCTGCTGAGGTGATGATGTGTTCAAACGAATGTTGTTGCATGGGATATTAAAGATGATTCAACAAGACCAGGAAATTCAATATGTCAGTGTTTTATAGTGGTGAACACAATATGACGACATTATCTGTTGAAGCTGACTTTATGTAGATCTTTGGACTCAGCTGAATATGACTGTCAGTCAGGAAGTTCAAAGTGAACATGTGAGGGAAGTGGTGTCAAGATGGCACAGAAAAGACAAAAATCATATCCTTTTTAAAACACGGACTTCTTTTACCGCTGATTTGGTAGCACCATGTTTGGATTTGATATAATTGCTGTTTCAAGACATGTTTGATCTATCTATTTCTCAGTTCCTGTTTCTGTCTCTTTCTGTCTCTCTTGGTAAACCAACATACACAGTATTTACAGAGACACTGCAACAAAATGCTTTTCTTACTTTGAATTTTTGTCTTGTTTCCAGCCAAAATATCAAAAAATTCTTAAACCAAGAAGGATTTTCTAGACAAAGAAAAATTATTGTCTTGTTTTCAGAAAAAAGTCCAAATTAAGTGAGTTTTTGCTTGAAACATGCAAAATAATCTGCCAATGGTGTAAGAACAATAATCTTATAGGATTATTTAGCTTGTTTTAAGGAAAAACCCACTTACTTTTGACTTTTTTTTTTTTTCTGAAAACAAGACAATTTTTCCTTGTCTAGAAAATCCTTCTTGATTTAAAAACTTTTAGATATTTTGGCTGGAAACAAGACAAAAATTCTTAGACATTCTAGACATTATTGTCTTGTTCTCAGAAAAATAGTTTACAATGAAGTGTGTTGTTGGTTGAAACAGGCAAAATAATCTCCCAATGGGGCAAGACAAATTGTCTATTTTTCTGCTTGAAATAAGATTATTTGTTTTGCCCCTTTGGCAGATTATTTAGCTTGTTTTAAGCAAAAACTCACTTAATTTGGACTTTTTTTTCTGAAAACAAGACAATAATTTTTAATCGTCTAGAAAATCCTTCTTGATTTAAGATTTTTAGGCATTTTGACTTGAAACAAGACAAAAATCTAAGAAAGAAAAGCATTTTTGCAGTGGAGAGAGAGGTTAATCAGTGATCAAAATGCAGTAAACTAAATTCAATAAAACTTGTTTATTGAACTGAAATCATCTGTTCAAAAGGACAAACATATCATCAAGGTATTAATGTTTTACAATGTAATTCCCACACTGAGTGTACTATGTATTGATTTTATTACAATGACCTATTTATTGATATAACTGCTCAAAATGAGTAGCTGTTATATTTCTCTGGATGCATAGCTTTATGGAAACTGGCAAACAATATTTTGTGTTCAAATCATGAAAGTTGCAGGATGATGAAATCCATTGACGTCAATTACAATGAAATATGAACCAGCTAGAAAAATTTCTGTGGATGTAATATTTCATCATTCTTTATTGGTCAAATGTTTCCAAACCATATACATTACTGTATGTACGCAGGCCTTTTAATGAAAACCAAATTCACAAGAGTGTTGATGGTATTATATGACCGTAAAGTACAGATATTAACTCTTTGTTTTGCTTTTTTTTTTTTTTTTTTTTTTTGGAAACAAAAACAACTGAGATTTTACTCTTGTAGTGCAATTTTTTTCTTCCTTTATACACAAACACCCATACAATTGAGGTCACTGCAACTGCAAAATGTGAGCAAAATAAGAGAGACCATACAAAATGCATGTTGTTTCTTATTTAGCACTGACGTGAATATGATATTTCACATACAAGATGTTTACATATAGTCCACAAGAGAACATAATAGTTGAATTTATAAAAATGACCCTGTTCAAAAGTTTTCATACACTTGATTGTTAACACTGTGTTGTTCCTGAATGATCCACAGCTGTGTTTCTTTGTTTAGTGATAGTTGTTCACGAGTCCCTTGTTTGTCCTGAACAGTTAAACTGCCTGCTGTTCTTCAGAAAAATCCTTCAGGTCCCACAAATTCTTTGGTTTTTCAGCATTTTTGTGTATTTGGACCCTTTCCAACAATGACTGTATGATTTTGAGATCCATCTTTTCACACTGAGGACAACTGAGGGACTCATATGCAACTATTACAGAAGGTTCAAACACTCACTGATGCTCCAGAAGGACAAACATGCATTAAGAATTTGAAGTTCAGGGTAAATTTAACTTCTTTTGTCTTCTGGGGAACATCTTTAGTAGCTTCTGAAGGCCAGTACTAAATTTAAAAAAATATGATATTTAGGCAAAACAAGAAAAATGTGCACATCTTCATTGTGTTCAAAAGTTTTCACCCCCGGCTCTTTATGCATGGTTTTTCCTTCTGGAGCATCAGGGAGTGTTTGAACCTTCTGTAATAGTTGCATATGAGTCCCTCAGTTGTGCTCAGTGTGAAAAGATGGATCTCAAAATCATACAGTCATTGTTGGAAAGGGTTCAAATACACAAAAATGCTGAAAAACCAAAGAATTTGATGGACCTGAAGGATTTTTCTGAAGAACAGCAGATAGTTTAACTGTTCAGGACAAACAAGAGACTCATGAACAACTATCACTAAACAGAAAATCCTTCAGGGAACAACACAGTATTAAGAATCAAGTGTATGTAAACTTTTGAACAGGGTCATTTTTATGAATTCAACTATTATTTTCTCTTGTGGACTATATGTAAACATCTTTATATGTGAAATAACTTATTCAGATCAGTACTAAATAAAAAGAACATGCATTTTGTATGATCCCTCTCATTTTGGTCAAATAATTAACATTTTGCAGATTCCACAAGGTGTATGTAAACTTTTGACTGCAAAGGTGTTTCTTTCACCTTAAGGCTTAATAATTTCACTGCTTGGTGTGAAAGGGCTTTCACAGTTGCCAAAAACACAACTTCTGTTATTAAAATTTAACAAGCAAGCCCAGACCAGATGACAAAACAGTATGCAAAAGTAAAGCACACTCTTAAAAAAAAAAGGTGCTTCAAAAGGTTCTTCACAGCAATGCCATAGAAGAACCATTTTTATCATCTGAAGAATCTGTTCTTATTTGCCACAAAGAACCTTTTGTGAAACAGAAAGGTTGTTCAGATGTTAAAGGTTCTTGATGGAACCATTCAGACAAAAAACGTTCTTCTATGGCATCAGGAAGCACCTTTATTTTTAAGAGTGTAATGCACCACTCTCCATAAAACATAACAAAGCAATGCAATTAGTTAGTTTTCATGGAGTAAAGCAATACTGCAATCCATTACTTTTCTCATGTTTATAATTCAGGCTGACTACAACAGTGAACAACAAGCGCCTACCAAACTCAATCAAGTTCAGGATCAAGTCAACGATGTTAAAGTCATTCTCAAAGACAACATCAACAAAGTCCTGGAGAGAGGAGAGCGCTTAGACGACCTGATCGGCAAAACGGATGATCTGCAGGCGACGGTGAGTCTTTATAAGACCTCAAAAGATGATTTGGCAAAACCAACATGCTGCCAGATGATCAAACCGGTCGCAAAAGAGTTTGTTTGTTTCGTTGGTGATAGCGATGAACTGTTTCAGTAATTATCTGTAATTGTCTTGCCCAGGCTGACTCATTTCAAAGGACGTCCACACGTGTTGCCAGGAAGATGTGGTGGAGAAACACCAAGATGATGATTATAATCGGCGTGGTAGTGCTTGCCGTCATCACTTTAATCATTCTGTTAGCAACTGGAGTCATTCCCTCCTAATCCACATCATTTCAGTCACTTGTATTCGTAAAGCACACGCACACACACTAAGAATTAATGACTTTTTTTATTGTGAAAGCAACTGGATAGATTTATGTATAGATAAATGACTATTTTTGTAATGTTGACATTTCTTCACTGCAAAAAATGTCTTGCTTCCAGCCAAAATATCTCAAAATTCTTAAATCAACAAGGATACAAGTAAAAAAATTGATCCAAATTAAGTGCGTCTTTGCTTGAAACAAGCGACATAATCAGTCAATGGGGTAAGAAAAATAATCTTGTTTTCTGTTTGAAACAATTTTTTTGCTCACCCCATTGGCAGATTATTGCTTGTTCTAAGCAAAAACTCACTTCATTGTGGCCTGTTTTTTCTGAAAACTAATTAATTTTACTTGCCTAGAAAATCTTTAAGAGTAATTTAAGAATTTGTAGATATTTTGACTGAAAACAAGACAAAAAATCTAAGCAAAAAATTTGATTTTTTTGTAGTGCTGTGATATTCTGTGTAAATCTAGGGTGGATACATGAGGGGTGCATACATATACATTATACAATGCAAAAAATGCTTTTCTTACTTAGATATGTTTGTCTTGTTAACAGCCAAAATATCTAAAAATTATTAAATCAAGAACCATTTTCTGGACAAGTAAAAAAAAATTGTTTTCAGAAAGAACAAGTCAAAATTAAGTGAATTTTTGCTTGAAACAATCAAAATAATCTGCCAGTGGGGTAAGAAAAATAATATTATTTCAAACCGAAAACAAGATTATTTTTCTTACTCCATTGGCAGATTATTTTGCTTGTTTCAAGCAAAAACTCACTGAATTTTGACTTGTTTTTACTAAAAACAAGACGAAATTTTACCTGTCTAGAAAATCCTTCCTGATTCAAGAATTTTTAGATATTTTGGCTGGAAAAAAGACGAAAAAAAAATCTAAGTAAGAAAAGTATTTTTTGCAGTGTTGAAATTTCCTCACTGCGAAAAATGACTTGTTTCCAGCCAAAATATCTAAAAATTCTTAAATCAAGATACAAGTAAAAAAACTGATCAAAATTAAGCGTGTTTTTGCTTGAAACAATCAAAATGATCTGCCAATGGAGTAAAAAAAATAATCTTGTTTTCTGTTTGAAATATGATTATTTTTGCTTACCCCACTGGCAGATTATTTTTCTTGTTCTAAGCAAAAACTCACTTCATTTTGACCTGTTTTTTCTGAAAACTAATTAGTTTTACTTGCCTAGAAAATCTTTGTAATTAAAGAATTTGTAGATATTTTGACTGAAAACAAGACAAAAAAATCTAAACAAAAAAATTAGATTTTTTTGTAGTGCTGTGATATTATTCTGTGTAAATCTAGGGTGGATACATGAGGGGTGCATACATATACATTATACAATGCCAAAAAATGCTTTTCTTACTTTGATATTTTTGTCTTGTTTCCAGCGAAAATATCTAAACATTCTTTAAAAAAAGAGTGATTTTCTAGACACGTAAAAAAAAAATCTTGTTTTCAGAAAAAAAAAAAAAAACTAGTCAAAATTAAGCGATTTTTGCTTAGAACAAGCTAAATAATCTGCCAATGGGGTAAGAAAAAAAATTATCATATTTTAAACAGAAAACAAGATTATTTTTTCTTACTCCATTGGCAGATTATTTTGCTTGTTTCAAGCAAAAACTCACTGAATTTTGACTTGTTTTTACTAAAAACAAGACGAAATTTTACCTGTCTAGAAAATCCTTCCTGATTCAAGAATTTTTAGATATTTTGTCTGGAAAAAAGACGAAAAAAAAAATCTAAGTAAGAAAAGTATTTTTTGCAGTGTTGAAATTTCCTCACTGCGAAAAATGACTTGTTTCCAGCCAAAATATCTAAAAATTCTTAAATCAAGATACAAGTAAAAAATTGATCAAAATTAAGTGTGTTTTTGCTTGAAACAATCAAAATAATCTGCCAATGGGGTAAGAAAAATAATCTTGTTTTCTGTTTGAAATAATTTTTTTGCTCACCCCATTGGCAGATTATTTTGCTTGTTCTAAACAAAAACTCACTTCATTTTGACCTGTTTTTTCTGAAAACTAATTAGTTTTACTTGCCTAGAAAATCTTTGTAATTAAAGAATTTGTAGATATTTTGACTGAAAACAAGACAAAAAAATCTAAGCAAACATTTTTATTTTTTTGTAGTGCTGTGCTATTATTCTGTGTAAATCTAGGGTGGAAACATGAGGGGTGCATACATATACATTATACAATGCAAAAAAAATGCTTTTCTTACATAGATATATTTGTCTTGTTTCCAGCCAAAATATCTAAACATTCTTAAATCAAGAAGGATTTTCTAGACAAGTTTAAAAAAAATTAAGACAAGTCAAAATTTGGAGAGTTTTTGCTTAGAACAAGAAAAATAATCTGCCAGTGGGGTAAGAAAAAATAATCATATTTCAAACAGAAAACAAGATTATTTTGCTCACCCCATTGGCAGATTATTTAGCTTGTTTCAAGCAAAAACACACTTAATTTGGACTTGTTTTCTTCTAGAAAATCCTTCTTGATTTAAGAATATTTCGATATTTTGGCTAAAAAAGCAAAACAATGTGTGTATGTGGTTTTTACTCTAATATAATGAGACTTTAAACACCATAATTCAGTGAAAAATGTTTTAAGATGTTTTATTTGTTAATAGTTTTACTTTGAGACGAACCACTGTGCATGCAATTAAATTACATTTCATTAAAACCCTGCATACCTCTAGCAGACCTTTAAGTCTTAAGTACAGCGTAAATGCTGTGAATTTTGATGTGACAGTGACTCATATGATTCCTGTAATGTTTCTCATGCTTTAACTACTGTGAAATCACTCTGTGCTCATCACACTCTTTTTATATCTTTGACAAAGCACATAGTCTGGGTTGGCTTTCATTTAGAGGGTTTTCTTGATATCTTTAAGTTTAAATTAAACCCTTTCGATGTATGATTCAGCTTTTTTTTTTTGTCAAGAGGACGTATGACCTGTTATAGACAGTATGTTTTATATAGGGAAAACTGATTGGCATGTGCTTATAGTGTAAATATAATTGTATAACAGAATGAAGCCTTAAAAGTTAAATTACTTTACATAATGGAAGAGAATCTGGAAAAAAGCCTTTATGTATAATGCATTATTAATGTATTCGTAAAATACGTTGTAAAGCATTATGTCTTTTCATAAACAAGTGTAACCAAAGTTAAAATGCATTATAATGTTCAAAGGTTTGTTTGTTGTCTTTTAAGCATTATGCTTTCTAAAGGTGAAACAATTAATAGTTAAGTATTATAATGCGGTCAAAATTGACCATATGCACGGATTACTTCCTTACTGTTTTAGACCAGCTCAGTCATTTCCGGTCAGCTGTACTGTGCCGTAATAGTGTTCTTTGCTCATTTTCTCTACATAATCCATTCACAATCGAAGAAAAGTTTTGTTTGTCTAAGAGAACCGAACCATGTATACCATTCCATGAATGACCGGAAATGTCAATATTTCGTATGCATATTGCGTGCACTATTTCGTATACCATTTATATTTAACTTATTTAATTTGTAATCAACTAATATACAGTGGTGTGAAAATGTGTTGGCCCCCTTCCTGATTTTTATGCATGTTTGTCACACTTTAATGTTTCAGATCACTAAACAAATTTAAATATTAAGTAAAGATAACACAAGTAAACACAACATGCCGTTTTTATATGACCACACCCAGGCCTGATTACTGCCTCACCTGTTCACAGTCAAGAAATCACTTAAATAGGACCTGCCTGACAAAGTGAACCAGACCAAAAGATCCTCAAAAGCTACACATCATGTTGAGATCCAAAGAAATTCAGGAACAAATGAGAAAGAAAGTAATTGAGGTCTATCAGTCTGGAAAAGGTTATAAAGCCATTTCTTAAGCTTTGGGACTCCAGCGAACCACAGTGAGAGCCATTATCCACAAATGGTGAAAACATGGAACAGTGGTGACCCTTCCCAGGATTCCCAAAATTACCCCAAGAGCACAGCGACGACTCATCCAAGAGCTCACAAAAGACCCCACAACAACATCTAGAGATCTGCAGGCCTCTCTTGCCTCAGTTAAGGTCAGTGTTCATGACTCCACCATAAGAAAGAGACTGGGCAAAAATGGCCTGCATGGCAGAGTTTCAAGACGAAAACCGCTGCTGAGCAAAAAGAACATAAAGGCTCATCTCAGTTTTGCCAGAACACATCTTGACGATCCCCAAGACTTTTGGAAAAATACTCTGTGGACTGATGAGACAAAAGTTGAACTTTTTGGAAGGTGTGTGTCCCATTACATCTGGTGTAAAAGTAACACAGCATTTCAGAAAAAGAACATCATACCAACAGTAAAATATGGTGGTGGTAGTGTGATGGTCTGGGGCTGTTTTGCTGCTTCTGGACCTGGAAGACTTACTGTGATAAATGGTGCCATGAATTCTGCTCTCTACCAAGAAATCCTGAAAGACAATGTCCGGCCATCTGTTGGTGACCTCAAGCTGAAGTGAACTTGGGTTCTACAGCAGGACAATGATCCAAAACCCACCAGCAAATCCACCTCTGAATGGCTGAAGAAAAACAAAATGAAGTCTTTGGAGTGGCCTAGTCAAAGTCCTGACCTGAATCCTATTGAGATGCTGTGACATGACCTTTAAAAGGCGGTTCATGCTGGAAAACCCTCCAATGTGTCTGAATTACAACAATTCTGCCAAGATGAGTGGGCCAAAATTCCTGCACAGCGCTGTAACAGACTCATTGCAAGTTATCGCAAACGCTTGATTGCAGTTGTTGCTGCTAAGGGTGGCCCAACCAGTTATTAAGTTTAGGGGGCAAACACTTTTTCACACAGGGCCATGTGGGTTTGGATTTTGTTTTCCCTTCATAATGAAAAACATCATTCAAAAACTGCATGTTATGTTTACTTGTGTTATCTTTGATTAATATTTAAATATGTTTGATGATCTGAAACATTAAAGTGTGACAAACATGCAAAAAAAATTTTTTTTAAATCAGGAAGGGGGCCAACACTTTTTCACACAGCATTTCAATAATTCACCCTTATAGGCTGTTTGTGTCTGAGCTTATTAGGGGTTTGAGCACGTAGTGAAAAACTGATTGTGCGGCCCAAACCGTAAGGCCTAGAGAGCTGAAACCTGGTCAGATCGTAGTAGTATTGCTCAGTACTCTGATCCAAAGGCTCACAGCACAAAAAAAACTAAGATTTTAGACATTTTTCACGAAAAAACGTCGAGTCCGAAATTTTTGAGCTATGACGAACAGTTGTCCCCAAAAAACTGACTTATATCCAAAACCTACTTTTGCGAACTAGTCCTAGGTTTTTCAAATTGTTAGCCAATTGCTACATTTAGCTATAACTTTTGAATGGAATGAGATATCTTCACCAAACTCGGTACACATGTGTATAAGCTTTATCTTTGGTCAAATCAAAAAAATTGCGCAGCTCTGCCACTTGGTGGTGCTAAAAGACGGAAAAAAAACATATAAACAGCTATAAATACGCAACCGTTGTTCCAATCGACTTAAAAATTGGTATGCAGTGTCTTGGTCTGAAGTGGCGCAAGTTTCTGTGAGGACACTGGCGTATCTAAAAAAACATGGCCCCCATTGGCCAATGAAATTTGAGCACCTATTTGACAGGGTTAACAGAGGCCAATCGGAACGAAACTCATGTTCGACTCATGGCCCTAAAGGTCCATAAGAATTTTAAAAGAAATCAGCCACTAGTTGCAACAAGTTTTTTTTTTTGCCTCTGTAATCACATGGTGTTTCACACATCCACACAATATACATATCATTTGATAGATCTCCTCATGCTGAACAACTTTGCCTAAAGAACCATTGCTGTCAATCAAATCGTTCGTGAATTATTCTCAATTATGTTAAAAAAAACCTGCTTTTGTGAACTAGTCCTACGTTTTTCACTCGATCTCGATTAAACCACTGCAGTGCAGTTATCTGGACTCTCTAGATCAATAATTATCAAAAGAAAGTTGAATTTTGTCCTTTGGCTATACGGGGTCATTCATAAAAGGGGTGTGGTCAAGTTTACCCCAAAGCCTGTAAAACCTAAACAAAAACGTAAAACTTTACGAAGATTGGTGAAAACATGTACCAGATGACTCTTAACAAGCGTGCAAAGTTTCATGAAGATTGGACCATAGGTGGCGCTGTAACAGTTAAAAAGTTGTCAAAAACATAATATTTCTATTGTAAAAGAAATAAAACTGCAATAAAACATCCATATATTCACATATACACTATATCTTCATATCATATGATAGATCTCCTCATTCTGAACAACTTTGCCTCTAGGACCACTGTTGTCAATCAAACTGTTCTTTTAATATTTGAGAGTCCTAAGTTTAAACTCAATAAAATCATACTCTCCATCATGGATGTGTTCTGGTTTCAGCCATTTGTTTCATGTCGGCCTACACCCTAACAGCATAGAAGCCATATAGGCCTTAAATGCTCTAACCCCGGTAATTGCTGCTAGCAGCTATATTTTATTTATTTATTTATTTTAATGACTTTCTGCACTTGCTATAATATATACTTCAGTGCCGTAAACGTACTAGACTTTATTATACTAGTAATTTGATAATAAATAGAAAAGCAAGACGTCTTGAAAAAACTAGGGAGTTGAAATAGCAGCTGCAGCCAATGATTGATCCTCTGCTGCCATCTTCTGGTCATTTTCATCTTAAAAAGACATTTTTTTGTCGTCTTTATGAATAAAAAGTGAATCTTTGAAGTTAATTTTATTGCACAGCTGTAGAGTTGAAAAATACTAAAGGCTTTCAAATATTACAAGATTTTAAAAATGTGTTTATGACTATGAAGGCAAGTTAACGTTAGCCTAAACAGGTTATGATAGTGTTTCGCTGTCAGCATTTAAATGTAGAACTACGCAGGTCTCCTGGGATTACCAGATTCAGCATTTAAATATGTTGTTAAATAATATGAAACTGAATATTCATGCCGCTATCATTATTTACGATGTTGTAATTATTATTTTTCTCAGTTTCTGATAAGAACGAGGCAGTAGAGGAGTCTCAAGAGTGTCCACCGGTATACAGCACATACAAAATGAGCTTCAGCTGAAGTTTATGAGCTGGCTTATCATTATACATAAGTCACGGCATAATTACTGTATTAAAACTACTTTTACAATGCAAAATTTCCCTTATAATGTCTATTTAGAGAACTGGGAATATGATCAAACAGACTACGTAAAAAAACATAATAAAAATACATTGTATGGGTCAAATTTATAATTTTTTCTTTTATGCCAAAAATCATTAGGATATTAAGATCATGTCCCATGCAGATATTTAGTACACTTCCTACCGTAAATATATCAAAACTTAATTTTTGATTAGTGATATGCATTGCTAAGGACTTCATTTGGACAACTTTAAAGGCGATTTTCTCAATATTTAGATTTTTTTGCACCCTTAGACTCTCAGATCTTATCCTAACAAACCATACATCAATCAAAAGCCTATTTATTCAGCTTTCAGATGATGTATAAATCACAATTGATTCTTATGACTGGTTTGATGCTGCTTTTTGGTTATATTAAAGCTATAACATATTGAAAAGAACAGCGATTTATGAGTTTGAAATGACACAAAGAAGACTAAATGATGACAGTTTTCATTTTTGGGTGAGCTAAGAATTTAATCTCGGAATAAACAACAGGCGTTATGATTCATACACTTTATTTTTGATGCATCCTCCAATGGTTTACATGACTCTGTAGCAAAATACTGCAATATGAAATCATATTAAACGGCCTCTATAACGCACTTGTAAGCAATAAATTAATAGACCTGTACACAAATAATTTCTAAATGCTCAGGGTTCCTTAGTGGTTCAGAGCAACACAGAAGGGAATATACGATTATAAACGTTCACAAGCACCGACAAATTAAACACAAAGGATTGATTTAAAATAACACTTGAGACGTTCTTTAGCACGTGTCCTTCAAAGTAATTTCTGATTTAAATGAGCTGGTGAATTAAATGGCGACCAAAGTGTGGCAATGTGTCGATCGACTCCACATTTAATAAGTCTGGCCCTCGTTTTCTCCTCCCAGGGTTGACTTTCAACGTCTGAAAAACAAAAAAAGAAAAGGACAATTACGCCTCAGAAAGGGACAGTTTCGTCAAATGTAAAGGAATCCCAAATCTTTAATTCAATAAGGAGACAAGACATGTTTGAAATAGAATAATAGTAGAGTAATCGTCATAACATTTAACGTGAAACCTTGAATTGATGGAAATTAAAAGGCAAAAAGGAAAGCATTACAAGCATAAGTTCCCATAAACAATACGACCTTTCCAAGGTTAAAAAAGAGAATTTGTTAGGTGAAATTAAGACGGTTTACAGGTGAAGCTTTATCCACCGCTGTCAGTAGAAAAATCACACAATACAAATATAAAAAAGCACTTCTCCAGCGCAGCGGCATCCAAGTACAAACCGGCTTTTAGCTCATGGACTATTACAGCTAGCGAGCTACAAATAAAGAAAAGCAAGCATTACAAATAAGATTAGATTAGAAGTGCATTATTAACACTGGAAAGTCCAGAGAAAGCCGGATCCTTCGAAAAGTGAACGGTTAATTTTAATTCCGGCTCTCGTCATATTTTACCATTACTTGATGGGTGCCTGTAAAAAATGGCATTACATTATAATGTATGATTACAGAAAACCAATCCCAAGAAGTTTTAAAAGAAACAAAGAAAAGAAGATAAAAGCTTGACGTGTCCTTTTTATGTTTTTTTTTTTTTTTGTTGTTGCTGTGGTTGTTTTGTTTTTTACAATTGGTATACAGGATGTTGGAAGACCATACCAAATGGGAGCATTCGAGAGCGTACGCCTCTCGTACCCTGTCCGCATTGAGCGGGCCTGAGACAATCGGGAAGTCAGCTCATGGCCTGCAAGGAAGTCCCCGCTGGCAGGTACAAACAAGGTATATGTCAGAGTTAGGAGACAACATTCGTGGGTTTCCTTGTAATTCCTTATTTTCTGGTACCCATTTAGCAGTACTGTACCTGTTAATTTTTACAGTTAAACAAAATGGCAAGAAACAGCCAAAAGCCAGCTGTTACATTACTGCCAACAAAGTCTCTATGTTACCACTACTGTAAAGCACTTGAGGGTGCTGTGAAACTTTAAAAGGAAAACAAACATTAAGCAAATGTACATCAGAAAAAGAGGGATTTGCACACTAAAGGTGTGCGACATACCTGCGCGTTTCTGCCTTAATACGGCTTGTAACTGTTTTGATGGCCGCCTCGCCTCGGGGATTTGCCGTAGCCGCTCGGCTGATCTAGAGTTAGGAGCAGAAAACACAAACAACGCAGGTGTCTACGGTTAAACGTGTTGGCACACGGTCGCTCGAGAAAGGCGGAAAACAGATCACAACCTCAGCAATTTGGGTCTCGGAGCCAATTTGGAGACACTTGCGGGATACTTACGTTAATCGTATTCAAAGATTCTTTCGAAATACTGTGAGAGACAAAGATCTGGCGTAAATGACTGTTTGGAAACTGTTTATTATTTTCTAAAAACGGCCGCCGTCCAGCGGCCGTTTCTTGCATGGCCTACAGATTTACACGTCCAATGGATTCAAAGGCACTTTGACAAAATGTGTTTCGAAGCTAAGACATCCCTTTCTATATTTAGCACCATAGTTATTATAATACATATGTACAGTATAGCTTTGTGCAAGCAAGCCTTCCCTGTAAGACAAAAAGCAACTGCAGCAATGTTCTAGAGTTTGTTTGTTTCTCTCTCGAAGCGTAAGGCATGTATGATACAAGCATGTGCATTCTCTGCTCAGATAATTTAGTGCACAACTGTCATAGTCCGGGTCGAGTACCGACAATCCACGATACAATATATCCTTAGTTTTTTCATCTCTGCGTTCACAAACAGTATTACATACTGCTGTAGTCACCATATCCGTAGTAGTTGTTGTAACCCGAGTAATCATAGCCCCCGTATCCACCATAGCCTTGATTGTTGTAGCCATAGTTCCCGTAATTTCCATAACCTTGATTCCAGTAATTTCCGTATCCCTGGTTCCAATTCTGATTGGGACCTGCAACAGATGACAAATGCATATATCACTGTTAACAGGCTGATTCGGCAAAAAATACATAGCAGGCTTTTGTGCCATTCAGAATGAAATTTAACATGAATGTGGACTGGGGTATCAAACATAACGCAGATTTTTAATTTTTAATTTAAGGGCACATGTCAAGAGATTTTGGGCTTTTTGGGTTTTCACAAAGTGTTTTTTCAGACTAGTGGAAAGAAAACATCCAAAAGACACTGTTAAGTCTTTCTTTTATAGCACTCTATTTGTGTTAATAGATTTCTATTTGCAATCCATATTTTTAAAGGCTGTTTTCTCAAAATTGAGTTTTATCACCTACACTGAGCCATAAATCTCCACTTCAGGAGCACTTACACACACCAAACTTTACATTTTTATTCCTGTCCATATCCTGAAGGTTTTTACAGAGGGATTTGTTCAGATATAATTTGCTTGAAAAAAAAAAAAAAAAAACACACATTGTTTTCTGACTGTTTCAAGTTTTTTTCTGACAAAATAAGATATCCAAAATTCCCTCTGTAAAAACATTTGACTCTAATATGTCAAAAAAAATGACATATTAGAATTCAGATTTTTGTACTGGAAATTACGCAAATTACTGCATATTTCATTAAATAACGCCTCATTTGCATATTTAAAACTAACATTTTAGAAAACTTGTAATACTAAAAATGTTTGCAATTATCAATGTAATCAATCAACTGAGTAAGGCGATAACTATTAGTTCATTTTTTACCCTATTCACCTGCAGTGTCTCGCCTTAAAGGAGTAGTTCACATTCAGAACAAAAATGTACAGATAATGTACTCACCCCCCTGTCATCCAAGATGTTCATGTCTTTCTTTCTTCAGTCGTAAAGAAATTATGTTTCTTGAGGAAAACATTTCAGGTTTTCTCTCTATATAGTGGACTTCTATGGTGCCCCTGAGTTTGAACTTACAAAATGCAGCTTCAAAGGGCTCTAAACGATCCCAGCTGAGGAAAGAAGGGTCTTATCTAGCAAATTGATTGGTTATTTTCTAAAAAAAAAAAAAAAATTACAATTCATATACTTTTTAACCTCAAATGCTTGTCTTGTCTAGCTTTGTGTGTTCTCTGTGTAGAGATTAAAAAGTATATAAATTGTAAATATTTTTAGAAATTAACCCATCGTTTTGCTAGATAAGATCATTTAGAGCCCTTTGAAGCTGCATTTAAGCTGCATTTTGAAAGTTCAAACTCAGGGGCACCATAGAAGTCCATTATATAGAGAGGAATCCTGAAATCTTTTCCTCAAAAAACAATTTCTTTACAACTGAAGAAAGAAAGACATGAACATCTTGGTGGACAAAGGGGTGAGTAAATTTGTAAATCTGTACATTTTTGTTCTGGAAGTGAACTACTCCTTTAATGGCATTTAGAGAATTAATTGCCATTTTATGGATCATATTGGTAGAACACTTCATGTCCCAAAATGCTTTGCTCAGTATATAACCATTTACAAAGATTTGATATTATTTTGATGCATTAGATCAGATACACATCTAATCACTTGAGAAAAACATTCATCCAACAGACAGTTTTCCAAATTAGCCGTGTAATTATGTTTTGCTGGTTAAATTTAGAATTTTTTTATACTGTAATTCAGACGTTTTTTTCTTTAAAAAGAAAGAAAATTATGTCATTAAGTACTCACCCTCGTGTCGTTCTAAACCTGTAAGACATTTTTTCATCTTCAGAACACAAATTAAGATATTTGATGAAATCCAACAGCTTTCTGCAACACAGACACGTTCAAGACCCAGGAAAGTAGAAAGGACATCAAAAAACCAGTCCATCAGTGGTTATTTTTAATAAAGTTGTTATTTTTGTTTTCTTCGCGCACAACAAGTACTCTCGTAGCTTCGTAAAATGACAGTTGAACCACTGATGTCACACAGACTGTTTTGACAATGTCCTTACTATGTTTCTGTGCATATTGTTGTCTATTGAGGATCAGAAAGCGCTCGGATTTCATCAAAATTATCTTAATTTGTGTTCCGAAGATAAACAAAGGTCCTACAGGTTTGAAACAACATGAGGGTGAGTATTTAATAACAATATTTTCATCCCTTTAATGTGGTGTTATATTTGATTTAATAACGCTAGATACTGACGCACCTCCTCTCCCTCTGACTCTGCCGGTATATCCTCCTCTTCCGCCCCACTGCTGCTGCTGTTGGTACTGCTCCTTTGACATGGCCACCTTGATCTCACACTGCAGACACAATGACAGATTTCACAACACTCACAGTCAATGCTGTCATTTCACCAAAATAATACACTATAATACAAAAAATGTGAAAATATATCATTTAAACGCGATTATTGCATGTTTTGAAATAATAAAGGGATATAACATTTAGGATTTATGTCAAACAGCGGGACCAGGCACATCATGATTGTTATAAAACTGTACCTTGCTTAAACCGATGTTGTGGTACTTCTTCTCCATAATTTTCTTTACTGGCTCCTCCTCTTTAAATGTTATAAAACAAAAACCTCGTCTTTTATTTGTTTTGTTCTCCATTGGCAGCTCAATGGAATCCACCTGAGGAAAATGTAGAAATGTAAATCATTTAATGTTTTGTCACAAAGTGAGTACACCCCCACATTTCAGCAACCATTTTAGTATATCTTCTCAAGGGACAACAGTGGAGAGTAAATCTATACTGCTATACAAGCTGCACACTGACTGCTCTAAAATACATCCACATTTAATCACTATAGTATTGTCCCTTGAGAAGATATACTAAAATGGTTGCTGAAATGTGAGGGGTGTCCTATCAAATCTATCAACTGTCCACTTTCTCCATACCTCTCCATAGGCATCGAAGTACTCTCGGATCTTCTCTTCTGGAGTATCTGGGGAAAGACCTCCTACAAATATCTTCTTCACAGGTTCTTTGGACTTCATGGCCTTGGCTTTCTTAGGGTCAATAGCTTTTCCATTCAGTTTGTGCTCCTTTTGTGAGATCACCTTTGACAAGGAGCAGACACACATCAAGATTTAATTGAATCATTCAACTCAAATGGCACAAATACACACAAAACTCTATCTGGCAAAGATACCTTTTCCACACTTTCAGCCTCTTTAAACAGAACGAAGCCAAATCCTCTGGACCGGCCTGTCAAAGGATCCAGTTTCAAGGTGCAATCGACCACCTCTCCAAATTTAGAGAAGTAATCTTTCAGGTCTTTCTTTGTTGTGTCCCAACTCAAGCCTCCAACAAACATTTTCCTAAAAACAAAAAAAAAACTGATGTGAGAACAGACTGTGGCAGAAGATATCACAGTGATTTATATTAGCCAAAAACCATTATAGGCCGAAAGACAGGCGATTATAGGGTTTCTGCAGGGAAAATGTACAACTTTTTAAGACCTTTATAAGACCAATTAAAGAAAATTTAGGAAAAAATTTAAGGTAACACAATACATTAATATGTGACCCTGGACCACAAAACCAGTCTTAAGTCGCTGGGGTATATTTGTAGCAATAGCCAAAAATACATAGTATGGGTCAAAATTATTGATTTTTCTTTTACGCCAAAAATCATTAAGAAATTAAGTAAAGATCATGTTCCATGAAGATTTTTTGTAAAATTCCTACTGTAAACATATCAAAATGTATTTTTGATTAGTAATATGCATTGTTAAGAACTTAATTTGGACAACTTTAAAGGTGATTTTCTCAGTATTTTGATTTTTTGCACCCTTAGATTTCAGATTTTCAAATAGATGTATCTTGGCCAAATATTGTCCTATCCTAACAAACCATACATCAATAGAGAAAGCTTATTTATTGAGCTTTCATATGATGTATAAATCTCAGTTTTGTCAAATTTAACCTTATGACTGGTTTTGTGGTCCAGGGTCACATATGTGCTCAAACTAGCAGCACAACATACAGCCAATGTCCATTAGATTTTAATTCATTAAAAAAATGTATCTTTTACTGTATCTTCGGATGCACAAAAGTTATTCTCTTTCTAAGTATTTAGATGCAAAAATGATATACAACAAGAAGTCTTCTAGGAAGTGATCAAATTAAGTAAATTTATTATTAAAAAGGACAAATATCGGCCAATGGACAATAGGTTTTTAATACCCTAAATATGACATAACTCGACTTTCTCAAAAAAAAAAAAAAAACTCTATCTTCAGTTTGCATCTTAAGCAAATGTATCTTGATTAAGCAATATTTAAGTATTTGTATTTGAAACACTTTAATGATTTTAAGTATTTTTGATACAATTTATGATCTTTAGGGCCTTACTTTGCGTAACTGATGACTTTTAAGACCTTTGTAAGACCAATTAAAGAACATTTCTGAATGTAAATGTGTAAGGACGACACAAGAGTTGTACTAGCAGCACAACATACAACTAATCTCCAGTATATTTAATTAATTATAAAAAAAAAGCTTAACTGGTATATTGCATCTTCTGATCACACTGAACAAAAGTGATTCTAAAGCAATAAGATTCTAAGCAGATAAGCATCTTGATTAAGCAATATTAAAGTATTTGTATTTGAAACAATTTCTTGATTTTAAGTATTTTTGATACACTTTATGACCTTCAGGGCCTTACTTTGTGTATATAGAAATTTTTAAGAAACTTTTAAGACCTTTGTAAGACAACTAAAGACATTTTTGAAAAAGATTAAAGGGAATGTGTACTCTCAATGTAAACACTTCTGAACACACTGCACAAAAGTGACTCATTATTTTTGTCTTGTCAATGCAAATGTCAAAAAATGTAATTTAGATGCTCCTTGTCAGTACTTTTGGTCTTGTTTTTCCAATGCAAATGTCTACAAATTCTGATCAAATGAAGTAAATTCATTGTTAAAAAGGACAAATATTGGCCAATGGACAATGGGGTTTTAAATAAATATGACATTTGACTTAATTTCTCAAAAATTAAACAACATTTAAGTACTTGCATTTGAAAACAAGACAAACATACTGACATGTATGGAACATTTAATGTCACGACTTCATGATTTTAAGTATTTTTGCTACAATTTATGACTTTAGGTCCTTACTTTGTGTAAATAGAAATTAAGACTTTTAAGACCTTTGCAAGGCAATTAAAGACATTTTTTGAAAAAGATTAAAGGGAACACAATACATTAATATGTACTCTCAATGTAGGACACTTCTTAAAGACACTTCAGTATTTTGTCTTATCAATGCAAATGTCAAAAAAATCGTTTAGATGCTCCTTCTCAGCACTTTTTGCCTTGTTTTTCAACGCAAATGCCTACAAATTCTTTTTAGATGCAAAAACGTGATATTAGAAGTCTTACAGGAAATGTATCAAATGAAGTCAATTATTAAAAAGGACAAATATCGGCCAATGGTTTTTAATACCATAAATATGACATATGACTTACTTTCTCAAAAAAAACAACAACACTTAATATCTTCAGTTTGCATCTTAAGCGAATGTATCTCGTTTAAACAACATTTAAGTATTGCGTTTGAGAACAAGGCAAAAACACTGACATACGTGAAACATTTAATGTCATGACTTTATGATTTTAAGTATTCCTGCTACAGTTTATGACCCTAAGGGCCTTACTTTGTGTAAATGGAAATTAAGACTTTTAAGACCTTTGTAAGACAATTAAAGACATTTTTTGAAAAAGATTAAAGGGAACACAATACATTAATATGTACTCTCAATGTAGGACACTTCTTAAAGACACTTCAGTATTTTGTCTTATCAATGCAAATGTCAAAAAAATCGTTTAGATGCTCCTTCTCAGCACTTTTTGCCTAGTTTTTCAATGCAAATGCCTACTAATTTTTTTTAGATGCAAAAAAACGTGATATTAGAAGTCTTACAGGAAATGTATCAAATGAAGTCAATTATTAAAAAGGACAAATATCGGCCAATGGTTTTTAATACCATAAATATGACATATGACTTACTTTCTCAAAAAAAACAACAACACTTAATATCTTCAGTTTGCATCTTAAGCGAATGTATCTCGTTTAAACAACATTTAAGTATTGCATTTGTAAACAAGACCAACATACTGACATGCATGGAACATTTAATGTCATGACTTCACGACTGTAGTATTTTTGCTACAATGTGTGGCCTTTAGGAAATGGAAATGAAGACTTTTAAGACCGACATTAAAGTCAGGATTAAAATGCTTCAAGCCTTACTCGCATGTCACATGACGTTTAGTCATTAATTTATGACATAATACGACGGAACTACAACAAAGCACTTTGAAACAAACACCATTAACCATTTAATCCACTGAGAGTCTCTCGATGGAAAAATAGACCAGTGTTGACATTTGGAAAAACATTTGAAAGGCAAATGTGTTTGGAAACAGCTGCAACCCCGTGAATATGCGCACGCGACTAATGAATATTCAGAGTCTGACTGATACATTCAGGTTATTTACAAAGTTTGTTCTTCAAATGTGTGCTCTATAATGAGAAACAGATAGTTTCAGACAAAAAAAAACATGTCGAATAGTCTCTCTAGACCGATTAGTAGACAGAAATCATGTCTACATTCACGCTATTTTGTTTATTTACAGTCAATCGCAATGGTGTTACTGAGGCCGAAACTCACCCCTCATCTTCCTCGTTTTTACTAGCATCTATCTTGGAGCCCTCCGCCTCTCCCTGTCCACCATCATCAGCTCCTGAGATGTCCTCTTCACCGAAACCTTCTCCATCATTCTCCTCCATCTTCATCATCGGGTCTTCGCCCAGAAACTGCTCCTCCGACATCTTTGATCAATTCTCGGCGAAAACACGGGATATCTCAGCTGTTTTTCCTGAGGAAAACGTCGCGTGTTGATACTCAGCTGATCTTGAGGTAAACCGTGTTTAGTTAGGCTCAGAATCGCGTTTGTTTTAGTCTGCTTTCAGGATGTCGATGGCAACAGCGTCCATTCACAAAATGGCGGCGCAACGGAAGTTGAACGTCATGGCGTCACGTCGCTTTTCACAAACGCGAACGCTCATTGGTGGCACTCGTCTCTCGTCTGTTTATTCCCAAATATTTTTTTTATTTTTTTTTTTTTTTTTAAGATTAGGTTCCGTGTAACATACTATGTGAATGCAGAGAATGAAAGAAACACAAAACAAGCAGGTTTATTTTTCTCAGTTTTTAATCCCTTTATCCAAAAACCTTCAGGAAAAGAACTAAAATACAAAATAAAGGACACTTTTATCTATTCAAGACTTAAGAACACATCAGCACAAAACCTACAGGTTCAATCTGAACAAAGCACGGAATAAGACAAACTTGGAAACAAAACGCCTCGCTATTTACAAGGTTAGACACTGAATTCGTCCCCCAGAGGACTGAATAACGTTCTTTTTTTTTTTTTTTTATAGTTGTTTAAGGACAGGATTCCACAAGCTGCCTCCGAGGAGCAATGTCGAAGTCAGCCTGCCGACCTACAAGAGAAGATACGCAAGATGAACCACTCTGATGTGGACAGGTGAAAGAAAACAAAAACAGCACGTCCATGTTTCAGTGTTTAACTTCTTGAGCTGTCGATTTTAAACTAGGAAAACCATCATTAAACATTAAAGATCATATGTGCGACGATGTCTTAGATTGACAAAACAGCTCGTAAGCCAGCAAAAGCTTCGGCTCCAGGCGGTCGGTCGACCAACCGAGGAGCGAGCCCAAACGTCTTTTCCCCTTTAGGCCGAAAATTGCAATTTGCGTTTAGCCAATACACAAGTTAGATCGATCTGTCTAACACAGATTTGTCAGCTTTTCATGGCTTGGTAAACCCACTTTACATATGATCTTTAAAAGCTATGCTTAAGAAAAAGCCTTGAGGTGTACCCATTTGAAGTTCTCTAGGGCCTCTAAAGAAAAAGCAAGCATTATGAGAGAGTTTATGCAATCGTTTACAAGGGAGGTGACTGAAATCAATCAAACAAATTAATAAAATAAAAAAATGAATAAATCACTGAAGCTCCACAACTGAAACACAAGAGCACTACAATTGAAAAAAGAGAATACAACAAAGCAGTTATGAATCACTTTTAGGTTACGTTAATAAAGTCCTGTAAAAAACACATTTGGAACTGTTAACGAAAACCAACAACTTAAGGAAAATGGGGGAATCTCCTTTGTCTGTTTGTTTGTTTTACGCTGGTACAGGAAGTTTGAAGAGACCATACCACAGGACAGCGCTTTTCTTGTGCATGCCGTGCTCTCTGCCCGCTATGTGCGACGCCCAGAGAATGTCGTGGTCAGGTGACACACGGCCTGCAATGAAGTCCCCGCTGGCAGGTACAAACAAGGTACAATAATCAGAATTAGGGAAAGAAAGGAAAAATAAGGAGAGGCGCCCTTACTCTGTACCCCTTTAGCTGTACTTTACCTGTTAGCATTGCTATCAACTCTCTATGTTATTCCATTATGATCACCTGTTAAAGCAGGAGGAGGAAGAGGAAAACCCACAGAAAAACGCTTACGTTTTTCTGCCACGCTACAAAAGGCAAAATGGCTACACAAACATCAGTCATTAAAGATCTATAGACATGTATTCAATTCGGGTGCATGTGCGTAGGCATTAGGGCTGTCAGATAGTGTCTATTGATCTTTAACATAGTGAGGTCGGCTCTAGAGCGCAGCAAACATGTGACCTTACCGTGAGCGTGTGTTTAGTCACTGTGTCAATACGGCTGGTAGCTGTTCTGATGGTTTCCGCTTTCCCGTGAGGCCTTGCCATAACTGCTCTGTTGGCCTACAAAACAAATGACAAATATAATATAATACATGCATCAAAACGGGTTTTTTAATTCGCTACTTGTCTTTTATTTGAAATATACGCTACCAGTCAAAAGATTGTGTTTTTTTTAAAGAGCAAGCCTGCATTTAATTTGATCCAAAGTACAGCAAAAACAGTAACATTTTGAAATACTTTTACTATTTAAAAGAACTGCTTTCTATTTTAACATATATTTTAAAATGTAATTTATTCTTGTGATGTCAAAGCTGAATTTTTTGCACCATTACTCCAGTCTTCAGAAATCATCCTAATATTCTGGTGTGCTGCTCAAAAAACATTGTTATGTTGAAAACAGCATTGTAGAATTTTGTCAGGTTTCTTTTAAGAAAGAAAATAGAAATATTTTGTAACATTATAAATGTCTTCATCACTTTTGATAGCATCCTTGCTAAATAAAAGTATTCATTTCTATCATTTCTTTGCACAAAAAAATATATACACTGACTCCAGCTTTTAAATGGTATAGTGTATGTTACACAAGCTTGTTTTTTTTTCAGATAAATGCTGATCTTTGGATCTTTTTATTCTTATTTGAACTGTTTTACATATTGATGATAATAATAATAATAATAAATGTTTCTTGAACAGCAAATCAGCATCATGTGAACCACTGAAGACTGAAGTAATGATGCTGAAAATTCAACTTTAATCACAACAGTAAATTACATTTTTAAATGTATCCAAATAGAAAGCAGTTATTTTAAATAGTACAAATATTTCACAATATTACTGCTTCGGCTCAGTGAGCAGAAGAGACTTCTTTATAAAAAAAAAACAATACATTAAATCTTAGGGTTCAAAAACTTTTAGCTGGTAGTGTATGTATGTGTATATATATATTATATGGTATTAAAATGAATACATTATATTTAAAACAGTTTTATAATATTTATTACAGATAACATTTTTGTAACCTTTTCATACTTGTATGATTTAACGGTTGAGATATATTTACAAATACATTTGTTTACAAGTTGCTTAAAAATTCCAAATTTGCAACAATTTAACTAAATTATACCCCAATGTAAGTATTTTTTTATATAGCTAACAACTTCCTAAAAGCTGGGGAAAAAATACATGCATATCAAAGCTTGGGTTAAACAATAAGCAAACAATTGTGTGCAATATTACCACTGTAATCATCATAGCTTTGTCCATAGCCATAATTGGGATAGTTGTATCCTGAATAGTCATAACCAGAGTAGCCATTATAGCCCTGGTTGTATCCGTTGCCGTAGCCTCCATAGTTCTGGCCGTAGTAGTTGTTGTATCCTTGATTATAGCCCTGTCCTGTTCACAAAGAGTCAGAGGAGCCCTTTTAATTTAAGAACTACTAGAGTTAATGTCTCCAGTTTACCAACGAGTGGAGTAATCTCTAGATTTGCAAACCTCTTCCACGGCCTCTGAAACCTCCTCGTCCTCCTCCAAAGCCTCGGTCTGATCTGCCCTGCTGCTGCCTGTAAACTTCTTTAGGCTGGGCAACTTTGACTTCACACTAACAACAAAGATAGACAACATTACCTTCATGCAGTCTGGATAATGTACAGATTTATTCACAGAAATGGAAGTGAAAGTGCATTATTATCTTTGAAATTTCGCTTTTTAAGTGGCCGTTATGGTTTTTCATAATGCTTTATTATCAACATGTACGCATGTACAATGCCATTTCTCACTGTAAAACCAAAACACATTTAACCTCAATATGAAGGAGCAAGAAAAGGAAGAGGAGGATTCTGGTTATATTTTTTCCACCCCAAGCACATTTGTGACCCTGGACCACAAAACCAGTCTTAAGTCGCTGGGGTATATTTGTAGCAATAGCCAAAAATACATTGCATGGGTCAAAATTATTGATTTTTCTTTTATGGCAAAAATCATTAAGAAATTAAGTAAAGATCATGTTCCATGAAGATTTTTTGTAAAATTCCTACTGTAAACATATCAAAATGTAATTTTTGATTAGTAAAATGCATTGTTAAGAACCTAATTTGGACAACTTTAAAGGTGATTTTCTCAGTCTTTTTGATTTTTTTGCACCCTCAGATTTCTGATTTCAAATAGCTGTATCTCAGTCAAATATTGTCCGATCCTAACAAACCATACATCAATAGAAAGCTTATTTATTGAGCTTTCATATGGTGTATAAATCTCAGTTTTGTCAAATTTAACCTTACGACTGGTTTTGTGGTCCAGGGTCACATTTGACCAATTCCAAACCACATCAATCTTAATTACTACTAATAATTGTGTATTTAATTATTTATAAGTGATATATAATTGTCTAAAACTCCTTATATCCAGGTGTGCAGAATTATTAGGCAGGGTTTCTTTTACAGATAAAATGAGCCAAAAAAGAGATTTAGCTCAGACTGAAAAGTCAAAAACTATTAAATGCAATGCCAGAATTTGCAAAGTTAAGGCATGACCATTAGACAGCGAAACGCTTGTTGGGTCTGCATGGTCAGAAAGAGCAGGTGGAGAAGAAAAGATGTTAACTGCAAAAAAATTGAAGAATTAAGGTGAAGAATTAGGTGTGAAACCATCAAGTCTCCAGTGCCACCGTTTTCCAGAACTGCAACCTACCTGGAGTCTCCAGATGTGCAATGTGTCAGGTTCTCAGAGAGCCTAAGAAATGGCCCTCACTTTATAAAAGTAGCATGCTGAAGTGTTGTGAAATACATTAAGACTGTTTTTTTGTGACTCTTGAAGGACCAGCATCACATCCTCTTATACTCTTATAACTCTATTAAGAATCTGGCTGCGCATTTTGGGACTTCAGTTTTGGTCCATCTCCTATCCTGGAAAGTCTGACTTGCAGAGATGGACTAAACGAACTCCCTGCCAGATTCTGGAAGATAAATTCTTGAAAGGGTTGTTTAAGAGGATGTGATGCTGGTCCTTCAAGAGTCACTCTCAACATATCTGTCTATAAAGCCTATAAAATAAACAACAGTCTTCATGTATTTCCAAGTAAGGGTACATTTTCAGGATTTTTTTACCCAAGCGAACTCTTTAAGGACCTGACACATTGCACTTCCGGAGACTCCAGGTAGGTTGCAGTTTTGGAAAATAGTGGCACTGGAGACTAAATAGTTCCTGATGGTTTTTACACCCAATTCTTCAACTTAATTCTTTTTTTTTTTTTTTGCAGTTAATGCATGTCTTTTCTTCTCCACCTGTTTTTTTTCTGTCCGTGCTAACTTAACAAGCATTTCACTGTCCAATGGTCATGCCTTAATTTTGCAAACTCCAGTATTGCATACGTCTCATGGGTATTTAATAGTTTTAAGAGTTAAATCTCTTTTTTGGCTCATTCTATCTGTAAAAGAAAATGTGCACATCTGAATATAAGGAGTTTTTCACTTCCAGCTTTCATGGACAATTATATATCACCTATAAATGATTAAATACAAAACTAATAGTAGTTATTAAGATTGATGTGGTTTGGGATTGGTAAAATGTGCTTGGAAAAAAATATGACCAAAATATCAACGTGCCTAATAATTATGCACACAGTGTAAGCATCAGTTTACAGACAAATATATATTATACATATATTTACATTTCCAAATGATGGTTTCTTGTGTTCAATTAATGAAAAAAAGTACATTTTTTGCTGTGTTTTAGCTTTTCCATTAAATATTCTACTAGCCAACAATGAATGATAAAACACTCTTTACAATCATTTAACAGCATGTATTTGAAATGGCAAACACTTGTAGCATTATAAATCAGGGTTCCTGCAGATTTGACGTGTATTTTAAGACATAAAACCTTTTTAATACCACCTTATACGAAATTTAAGACCTAAACCTGTAATGTAAATACACATTATATCACATACATATGTAATATTTAATGTGTTTAATGTAAAAAGAAAACTACATTTCCTCACTGTCATGAATGATATTTATTACTACAATATACAGTGAACTTTTCATATCAGGAGACAATATTCTCCAACAGCTCATCAGAATTACTGTCCCGAGTCCGTCTGGAACCGGTCTTTTTTCTCTTTCTCTTCCCCATTGCACAGCTGCTGTTTTTAATAGCAAAGTGATTACATTTGTTTTCGTTTATTTAGGTTATAAAGTTAATTTAGAAATATATTTGGAACAATTTTTATTTGTTAAATTTAAGTTTTTAGTTTTTTAAAGTAACAACCAAGCGGTCAGCGGCAGACAGATCAATTTAGCCGTCTCAAGTTTTCACGATTTCAATTAAAATCCATAGATATAAAAAACTTAAAGCATATCACAATATTAGTTGAATCGTCTAACCTAGATAAATGTGTGCTATTAGGCGCATATCCAATCGTTTGTGCGGAGAGTGAAGCTGAAGTGCACTTTGCAGAACACGGAGGCGCCAGCGCTATGTGAAACTTCATTTTTGCTCATAAAGGTAAGACTAATATATCATCCGAAACTGAAAAAAAATTATTTAAATAATTCAAAGGCGCGTCCAATGAGCAAATGGCGAACGAGTCAGGATTGTCAACTTCATCTTTGTGCCAAATACTAGTTTATCCCCCCCCCCCCCCCCCAATATTTTATAGTGTCTCTCAAATATTGCTCAATCTCTCATCTCTCTCTCTCTCTTTTTTTTTTTTTTTTGCTGTCTCTGTTAGTGGCACAGCAGTCTGATCTTCTTCATATTTAAGCGCGAATGAGAACCGTTTCGCGGGGGATGCAAGGTGTATAAAAAATAAAAAACAGAACATTCGAATGTCAAAATTTAAAATCGAATGCCAACCCACCGAACGAATATTTGAATAATCGAATATTCTGGTCCAGCCCTACTGCACATTTTGAAAATGTACCTCTGTGTTTCTTCTGAGTTTCTTTAGGTGTGCTGTTTTGACCTTGATACCAGAAATACATTATCAATCGTTTACGTCGCATGTATTAAAATCAGAACAAAGAATGACTCTTGAGTTTCGATGCCTTGCTGGTTATTATTATTATTTTTTTTAAGTTTTAATCAGGCTGTTCGTCTGGTCGGGCAAGTAAAAAAAAAATAACTAGCTGGAATGCTGGTGGTACCTATATGTTACTATAATAATTGAGAACATTATTTACAGAAAAAAGGCAGTTCGACCTGTATTCTGCTACTGCGATTCTGACTGATGATGACACATTAACTACCGCGAGGGAAGAAAAAATAAAAGATTGTCCAATGATTGTAAACAGTCATTAGGTCCGTCAGACTTAAGATATTTTAGCAATAATGTGACCAAAAATATTTAAGACCCATCGAATCTGAATTTAAGACATTAAGACTTTTTAAGGACCCGCGGGAACCCTGTAAATACATTTTCAGTCACTTCTGATTAAGTTAATGTATACTTGCTGAATAAAAGCAATAATTTCTTTAAAAAAAAAATCATTACTGATCCCAAACTTTTAAATGGTAGTGTAAAAATATAATATATAAAACAACAACCAAGATGGACGACATCTATGAACAGATTTATTTATCCAGATTAACATAAATGCGTCATCAACATAATATCAACATACCTTCCCTGATCCAATTTGATGGTATCTGTTCTCCAGCAGTTTCTGAACGGGATCCTCTAAAACGTACGTCACAAAGCAGAACCCCCTCCTTTCATTTGTTTTGGTGTCCATGGGCAGCTCAATGTTTTCAATCTTTTGAGACAAAAAATACACAGATTAGTTTATGTGGTAAACATCCCAAAAAAATTATTTAAAGCTACTCACCTCCCCATACGCTCCAAAGTACTCCCGGATCTGTTCCTCAGACGTGTCTGGACTCAGCCCACCGACAAACACCTTCTTGGGGGGCTCCTTACCCTTAATAGCTTTGGCTCTCTTGGGATCAATCAGTTTCCCATCCAGCTTGTGCTCCTTGAGCTCTAGCACCTAAACACACCAAACAAGCTGCTATGAACAAGATAGGGCTGTGCAATTAAACAAAATTCGGTTTCTGCTTCAAACTATCATGAAAATGCAGTAATCGCCCCCTTCCGCCCCCTTACCAGTAGTGCGATTTCGCTCCTCCATAAAAGCCTAATTTCACATGCAAATCAGCAAAATCATGTAACGTGACTTTCATCTTTCATAAAATGGGACGTGTTTAATTTATTTGTTTCTTTAATGTTGTGTTTTTAATAGCATGTAAGCAAACTTGCGCTGTTCTGTGTCTGCGCTCAGAAACGGAGCAGAACACGGACATGTAAAGTTATCTTTTAGCTCAAGGTGCGCCTAAACTGTCAAATACACAAAAATATTTCAAAATGAGGCGCTTGGTGATTATTCATGAACCCCCTTGTCATCCAAGATGTTCATGTCTTTCTTTTTTCAGTCATAAAAAATGGTGGTTTTTTTGAGGATTTCTCTCCATATAGTGGATTTCTATGGTGCCCCCGATATTGTATTTCCAAAATGTAGTTTAAATGCAGCTTCAAAGGGCTCTAAAGGATCCCAGCCGAGAAAGAAGAGCCTTATCTAGTGAATCGATTGGTTATTTTCTAAAAACATTTACAACTTATATCCTTTTTAATCTCAAACACTCATCTTGCCGAGCATTTTTATTTTTAGAAAATAACCCATCGTTTTGCTAGATAAGACCCTTCATTCCTCGGCTGTGATCGTTTAGAGCCATTTGAAGCTGCATTTTGGAAGTTCATACTCCGTAGAAGTCCATTATATGGAGAGAAATCCTGAAATGTTTTACTCAAAAAACAATTTCTTTACGACTGAAGAAAGAAAGACATGAACATCTTGGATGACAAGGGGAGAGTACAGTATCTGCAAAATTTGGTTCTGAAAGGGAACTGCTCCTTTAAAGCAGCAACAAATAATATTCCTTCTGCCTTCTCTGGGCTTAATATTAATAAAATGTAAAAATCCAAAGAGAAAAATCACTCACTGCTCTTGAATGAAGGACTTTTGTAGTTTTAATAAGAAACATAGCATGTTTAATTCTAACAGTGACGCTGTTTTATTTTACATTCAATTAATTACATTCAATTTCTGTAGTATAAGGCTGTAACGATTCCTCGATTCTACTTCAGTATTCAATTTAAAAAAATCCTTTATTGCATTTTGCCCGTGTCGAATAATCAGCAAAATACCGGAAGTAGCGCATTCCACATATTAAACCCATCTAAAAATGATAATAAAGCATAATGCTATTAAAATCTGCCAAACGCTACGACTCAATTAAATATGCGATGCAGGTATGCAGGTTTAAAATATGTGCGTTAATTACGTGCATTTCAGATCGGAACTGTTATCATTTACATGTGTGGAGTAGGGTTGCACGGTATACCGGTACTACGGTAGTATCGCGATACTAAAGCTTAAAAATACCCGCGGTGCCATTGCATTTTTGGAACGGTAGTATCGTCCACACTGTAGGACCGTAAGATATGTTGTATGCACGGCAGGAACACGGTTTAAAACGTTCATTTGAACATGCACGCCAGCACATGTGTATTACAGGCTGTGTCTACGCTTTATATGGTATTTAGTGTTTCCCGACGCTTCAGTTCAGTTTGAAATGAGAAGGTGCACGCGCACGTCGTTGTTCACGCTGCAGTTTATCAGAAGAGAGGGTCTGATTCAGACCGTCTGATGTTATTTAAAAAATAGCAGTTCAAGAATCACTTATTCAACATATTTAAAGTTTTTTTGTATTTTCATTCCTTTGCCCACTTTTAGAACAGGTGAAATAATTCGTTTCTGGAATGATCGTTGATCACGACACGAATGCAATTCCATTCCAACTGCTTTCCACTTTGTTCTTATTAATCATTATATATATTTTTTATATTATAAATTAATATGTTTTAATATATAAGCTGCTTACTTTCAAGATATGCAAGCAAAAATGCTCCTGACAGTTCAGTAAGATGTTTTTGTTTCGTTTCTGTGTTCAAATCCATATCCGCGTTGGTTGGGCGAATCATTGATTCACTGAATCACTAAGCCATTCATAAAAACAGTCATTTGATTCACTCCTGATTCAGCCGTTTTGAAAGAATCGTTTGAACAACTCAGTGATTCAATCACAAACACTGCTGCCACCTGCTGGCGGTTTTAAGTTTCTCATCATATTACATTCTTTACCATAATATTTCTACATTCAGTGTTTTGTATTTAAAACATTCATCTTTAATCTATAATTTATGCAATTATAAATAAAGTCTAAATATATAAATACCACATCTAAATGTCACTTCATGCAGCTTCTGCGCATTGCTAAGATGAGTTATGTTGACATGATTTCGTGGAAAACAATAGCCAGTCATTCATTCACATTAATGAAATATTTAGAGAAAAAATCTTTTCATTTATGAAATTTTGATTCATTTTGTAGAATAGAATTTTAAATGAACAAAATACTGCATGGTATCGCGATACTACTTGGTATCGTGATACTTCAGCTGGTATAGTATCGTAAGTCATTTTTATGGTATCGTGACAACCCTAGTGTGGAGCGTCTCATACTCTATCTCCGCATGTGATTGTGAGTTTTGGTTTATAATAACGTTTATCTGGGAACCCAACGTGTGCCATTTCATCAGATTTGTAAGGTATATCATTTATAACTCTACGCAAACACAGGAGAATACATCAGTACATCTCCATATGCTGACTGTTCATCGCGATTTCAAAATAAAAGTTTAAACCCTCTCCCTTTTTACACATTTTGATGTCCATATATTCAACAAATGACTGTGCCTGTAGCATTTCCGTCGTAAAGAAATGGCCAAATATTAAAGATTAAGTGGATATCTGAATTAAATGTTTGTTGAGTCAATATTAAACAAGAATTAAACAAATATTAAAGTTTACAAAAATCGTCAGGCCGTTGGCGCCCTCTGCAGGCATTTGCTATAATGCATAATGTACATTAGCTTTACTGTTTATAATACATTATGTATTTGAACAGTTTTGTTCAATAAACTACTTGCGTTTGATACTTCTTTTGAACTAATTATTATTGCCTCATTGCTATTATATATGTACTTAAGTGACTTTAAATGCTATTGTTAAAGAAACACTCCACTTTTTTTGGAAATAGGCTCATTCTCCAACTCCCCCCGAGTTAATAAGTTCTCCTGTTCTGGCGATATCACTTTTAGCATAGATCATTGAATCCTATTAGACCAATAACATTGCATTAAAAAAATTACCAACGAGTTTCCATATTTGTTATATTTCAAACTTGACTCTTCTGCAGTTATATATCGGGTACTAAGACCAGCAGAAAATGTAAAGCTGCGATTTTCTAGGCTGATAAGATTAGGAACTACACTCCCATTCCGGCGTAATAGTCAAGGAAGTTTGCTGCCGTAATATGGACTGCATGATATTACTGCTCCTGCTTCAGCCTTATTACGGCAGCAAACTTCCTTGACTATTACACCGGAATGGGAGTGTAGTTCCTAATTTTATCAGCCTAGAAAATCGCAGCTTTACATTTTCCGCCGGTCTTAGTACCCGATATAACTACAGAAGAGTCATTTTTGAACGCGATGCTATTGGTCTCATAGGATTCAATGATCTATGCTAAGCTATGCTAAAAGTGATATCGCCAGAACAGGAGAACGGCTGAATGGATTTCAAAACGGTAAAACTCAACTTATTAACTCGGGGGGAGTTGGAGAATGAGCCTATTTCCAAAAAAAGAAAAAGTGGAGTGTTCCTTTAACTTAGGTCTACTTTATTATTACAAAAAATAATTATCCGATTACGCGATTAATCGTCAGAATCATTGACAGATTCGATAGTGACAGCTCTACTGTAGACTTGCATTAAAGTATTCAGTGTTTTTTTTTTTTTTTTTTTTGTATCGTTTTCTGCTGTATTGTTATCTTTAAATTAATCACTAATATAAAGTTTTGGACCGTCATAATCATGATTACAGTATTGACCAAAATAATGGCGTTTTTTGCTGAAATCGAGCAGCTCTAAAACAAGATGCCAAAATATTGTTAACAGTGAAGGTAAGAACTGACAGGGAGCATTTACCTTATCAACACTTTCGGCATCTCTGAAGAGCACGAACCCAAACCCCCTGGAGCGTCCGGTCATGGGGTCTGTTTTGATGGTGCAGTCAAGGACCTCTCCAAACTTGGACAGGTAGTCAGCAAGGTCTTTCTTGCTGGTGTCCCAACTGAGTCCACCAATGAACATTTTCCTACACAAAAACAGCATTCAAATCAATGCACACGTTTGCTGCTGCTGATGCATGTAGGAAATACGACCAAGTTAGACATTAGCCTTCTGATGCTAACGTTAGGACGCGCTTATCTTGAGCTCGATGATATGTTTAACACTATGCGTATGAATAATACAAGCGTTTAGAACGGCATGGATGTGAATTAATGATGAAAACATGTTCTCATTCCTTTAAAGTCCACATTTTAATCGCCCGGTTGCGCCGCGAAGGCCTCGCTCCAGACTCACCCGTCATCCTCCTGGTTTTTACTGGCGTTTATCTTGGAGCCTTCGGGAAACTCGTCGGTGCTGAAGTCACCTTGCTCTTCGGCCTGCATTTTGGAGTATATGTGGTTTGATCCGACGCTTACTATGTAACAGATTATATTACCGCGGTATTAAAAGGTCAAAGACTTCAACACGAATAAAGTGCCGCGTTGATTAAAATGGCGGAGGGAGATCAGTGACGAAATCCGTCTGCACGAGGAAGAGGAGGAGTGGGCGGGGCTTACGATAATAGCGGCAAATACTCGAATAACAGTAAAATAAAACATACATAGTAAATATTATAATATATATTTAAACGGTAAACGCTTTGTTATGTATAAAAGATACATCTAATCACAATGTTTTTGTTTGTTTTTTAATATAATTAATAACCCAGTTAATAATAATAATTTCGTTATTAAATATTTCTAATTATTACTGAAACCACTGTGTAGAGTACTAACAAAAAAGAAACTTCTAGCATCGAGTAAAATGCCTTAAAAAACGACAACAGTGAAAAAGAAAACTTTATGAAGGTCAAGAAGGTCAAGACAAGGTACATTATTACTAAATTGAATACTCTGACTAATAATTATTTTAGAAATAACAAAAACAATAGTAATAGTAATAATAACAACAACAATATAACAATTGCAAATATATAAATAAAGAAAATAATAATAATAATGTTTATAATAATAATGTTTAAGGAAAAAGATAAAGATTGTGTTTAATTCTTTATGCATATCTTTAATTAGATAAAGAAAAAAAATTGTGTTTAATAAAAAATAAATAAATAAAATGTATACCTTAATAATAATAATAATAATAATAATAGTATTAATAATAATAATGAATTACAAATATATAAATGAAGATAATAATTTGTTTAAGGAAAAAGATAAAGATGGTGTATAATTCTTTATATGAAGAATTTTTTTTTACAACCATTTTTGGAAAAATCCTGTTTTCACTACAAAATAATGCATGATGAATTAATGAATTTTACATAATAGTTAGCCTAAAAGTGCCTTTTATATATGCTGCCCTTCCCAACCTTGTTGCCAGATGAAAAATAAATAAATAAAAATAAATAAAATCCAATGTATACATTAATAATAATAATAATAATAATAATAATAATAATATAACAAATAAAAATATATAAATGAAAATATTTAAGAATATGTTTAAGAAAAAAGATAAAGCACATGCTCAATTTTTTATATGAAGAATCATTTTCTTTATACAACCGGTTTTGCAAACAAAACAAAACAAAACAAAACAAAAAATAAGTGCATGATGAATTAATGATTTTTACACAATAGGTAAGTGTTTTATTTATATATGCAGCCTTTTATATATGCTGCCCTTCCCAACCTTGTTGCCAGGTGCAAAAAAATAAATAAAATAAAATAAATCCAATGTATACCTTAATAATATTAATAATAATGATAATAATAACAATATTAATAGTAATAATAATAACAACAAAAACAATCGAGTAATTGCAAATAAATGAAGATGAAGAATTATTTTGTTTAATGAAGAAGATAAAGATCATGGCCTTTTCTTTATACAACCAGTTCTGCAAAAAATAAAAAAAATAAAAAAAATAAATAAAAAAATGCTGCCCTTCCCAAGTAATAATAAATAATTACATAATTAAAATAAAAATTAAAATAAATAAAATCCGATGTATACCTTCATAATAATAATAATGATGAATGAATTAATTTCACACAATAGGTAAAAGTGTTATTTATATATATATATATATATATATATAAATAAACTAAAAAATAAAAATAAATAGAATTTAATGTATACCTTAATAATAATAATAATAATAATAATAATAATAATAATAATAATAATAACAACAGCATTATAACAATTGCATATATATAAATAAAGAAAATATTTTAACAGAAAAAATAAAGAACGTGTGCAATTCTTTATATGAACAATTATTTTCTTTATACAACCAATTTTGCATATAAATGAATGAATACTCTAACAGCCCTTGCTGCAAAAATGCAATGTATACTTTAATAATAACAACAATATATCAAATTCAAATTATTAATAAGGAAAAAGGGACTCATAAAGGAAAACTCGTGTTTAGTTCTTTATATGAAGAATTTGATTTGCTTTATATAACCAGTTTTCCAATAAATAAATAAAACGAAAAAAAAAAATAACTTCCTTGCTCAACGGCCCTTCCCAACTGTGTTGCCAGATTTAAAAAAAACGAAACTGCTTAAAGCTATACATACAGCGACACGCATTTTTAATTACTTTTAAAATTAACATTTCCTTTATTCATTTTACAACCTCAACAGGTGCGTACAACTAATCTAATATTTTATATACTTTATATAATACGATTATATGCATATTACCTATATTAAATATAAATGTTAATTAAACGTTAATTAAATATAACTGTTGTATATGATGATATATCGTACCAAATGTACACACATACATATTTAAAAAATAAATAAATAAAAAAGCAAATACATAAATAATGTGTACCAATGTAGCATTAATTACAATCTGTGCTTCGCTGTTGACAGAAGGTGGGGATTTCTGCCCGCAGGATTTGGCAACCCCCAACCGCTCCATGTGTTAGCTCAACACTAGCCTGCGTGCTATTATTGATTCATTTGTCAAAATCTCAGCTCCTCGTCTGACAAAATCAAACAAAACACAAAACTTTAACGAACATATATATCGTTTGCCATTGATAAAAATGGCAGCGATTGCAGTATCAGAAAATACTAGAGTCTTTCTTCTGGACATTGAAGGAACCACGACGCCCATCACGTTTGTCAAGGTAAGAGCCCATAGAGATAATAGAAGAGCGCAGAAATCATATTCATTATGTGTGAGGAAAACCAGTCAGATGGTTTATTGTGTTACCTCTTGTATGTAGGATATCTTATTTCCTTACATCAAAGAGAATCTGGAGGAATATCTTTCTGCTCACTGGGAAGAGGATGAATGCAAACAAGATGTTCATCTGCTCAAAAAACAGGTCAACACCTTTCAAAACACACCTTTCATCATCATTAGTCATTTCTACATAAGTAACTGTTTTAAAATGTTATTTTCATTTGTATTAGAATATTGTGCTACATAATGGATGTAACTTGTTGTTATTTGAAATATAACACAAAAGCTTTATCTTCAAAGTCCTCCTAAAGACATATTGCCAAAAGTATTGGTAAAACAGACTTATACAGTGGTTTTTGCACATGTAACATGGTAAAACAATGCTGGGTCATTCCGTGTCAAATCAACCAAATTTCAGTTTGGATTTCGACCAATGAAAATGGGAAACATTCAATAATTTGGACGTTAAGCCTCACCGAGATCCTCATATCTCAGAGACTGAATGATGTAGGGCCTTGATACATAATATTCGGAAAGAAAAGTTTATTAACAACTAGAATCTAAAAGCATATTGCAATGTTTTTAATACTTCATGAGTTATAGGCACGCAAACTTTGGAAAAACGGTATTTATGGCACTCCGACTGGTATGTTCAATGCGTTGGTCTTGAAAGAAAGAAATGAGATGCATCAACATTATTTGTTCCTCAGACATACCTCTTTAAAATAAAAAAAGTATTGTATTTTTTTTTTAACTGACCCACATTTGGTTTTTGATCCCTGAAAATGTGTACATTTTAACGATTTACTCCTGGAGCCATATTCAAGTTCCAATATCTCATAGAGCATTAAAAATAAAGAAGCCAAAAGAAGTTTGTTAAGACCCAAAAGTGCTGTTTCCCCATTTTTGAATGGTCACCATTGGCACATAATGCAACACAGATTGCTAAAGTCAACATATTTTACTAATATAACTACCAATCTCTGTTTAAAAATAGGATAATGGTGCTGCCATCGTATTGACGTAATTTTTGACCACTGAAAATGTCAATTTTAACGATTTACTCCTGGAGCCATATTTAAATTCCAATATCTCTGGAATCGAATCTCATAGGGCATTAAAAATAAATATACCAAAAGGAAAGTTTGTTAAGACCCAATATCTAAAAGACCATTAAGATATATTTATTACTTCTTGAGTTATAGGCACGCAAACTCTGGAAAAAGAATATTTATGGCACTCAGACTGGTATGTTCAATGCACTGGTCTTGACAGAAAGAAATGAGATACATCTCCAGTTTTAACGTTATTTGGTCTTCAGACATTCCTCTTTAAAATAAAAGAAGTGTCATATTTTTCTAAACTGACCCACATTTGGTTTTTGACCACTGAAAATGTGTAGATTTTAATGATTTACTCCTGGAGCCATATTCAAGTTCCAATATCTCATAGAGCATTAAAAATAAAGAAGCCAAAAGAAGTTTGTTAAGACCCAAAAGTGCTGTTTCCCTGTTTTTGAATGGTCACCATTGGCACATAATGCAACACAGATTGCTAAAGTCAACATATTTTACTAATATAACTGCCAATCTCTGTGTAAAAATAGGATAATGGTGCTGCCATCGTATTGAAGTAATTTTTGACCACTGAAAATGTGTAAATTTTAACGATTTACTCCTGGAGCCATATTCAAGTTCCAATATCTCTGGAAACGAATCTCATAGGGCATTAAAAATACAGATGCCAAAAGGAAAGTTTGTTAAGACCCAATATCTAAAAGGGCATTACAATATTATTAATACTTCTCGAGTTACAGGCATGCAAACTTTGGAGAAAAATTTGAAAAGTGCTGTTTTCCCATTTCTGAATGGACACCATTGGCACATAATGCAACACAGATTGCTAAAGTCAACAGATTTTACTAATATAACTGCCAATCTCTGTGCAAAAATAAGATAATGATGCTGCCATCTTTCTAAAGTCATTTTTACCCCCCTGTATGTAACTTGACTCGGAATCTAAGGTGAAAATTGCCATTTTGACCTCCCTCTACAAAATAGTGGATTACTCTGTAATTATTCATCCGTGACATTTAATATTTTGGCTTTCATCACTGTACATGTCTATCTTTCCTTAGAATAAATATTAGCAAAATCAAAATTCAAAATTTGAGCTGGGGACCTTTGGTTGAGTTGACACAGAATGACCCTGCTGTTTTTTTACAAAAAAAAAAAAATGTAAATGCAAGGTTTGTGTCCAAAAAAAATGAGGACAGATACTAATGGTCAGTGCTGAACCCTGTCTGTGTTTCAGGCTGAAGAAGACTTGAGGCAGAATAAAGCGTGTCACGTTCATGCGGTGGACCAGACGGTTCACACAGATGAGGAGAAGGCCATTCGGGAGGTTGTGGATAACGTCCTGTGGCAGATGGCAGCGGACAGGAAAAGCACTGCGCTCAAACAGCTGCAGGGCCACATGTGGAGAGCCGCGTATATGACGGGGAAAATCAAAGGCGAGTAAGTAACCTCATCTTTACCAATGCATACAGCCCATATGTGTTTGAACAAGACTGCTGACCTTGAAAGTAAATAGTTGTGTTGTTTATTAATAACTATAAGAGATCATATTAGGTTGTAGCTGCAGCTGGCATACACATTTTCAGCCAATATTCAGTTGCAATCTGCATTTCAGTCTCTCAGACTCACTCAAGAACTTTGTCGAACTCAGATGTACATATTTCACTCATTTGTTATCCATGGTAAATATATAACCTGTGACTAAGTCTTACTCTGAGAGTGGATTAAGCTGTCAGTTATGTCTTTGATTAATTAATAGATTGAATGAAAGCTTTATTTTCTGTATTAAATGGGAAGTAAAATTGCTGTTTTACAATTTCATTCATCTTATGTGCAGACAAAATGCACAAAATACAAAATACACTGCTGTTCAAAGGTTTAGGGTCAGTAAGATTTCTTTTTACTGACATTATTATTTTTAAATAAACTTTTTATAGAGATTTTTGATAAAGTTTCAACCGAACAAACTGAAAAAAGACAAACTGTACACCATCAGTCAAAAGATTTGTAATGTTTAGTAAAGAAGCCTCTTCTGCTCAACAAGCTTGCATTTATTTGATCCAAAGTACAACAAAAACAGTACAACTTTGAAATATCTGTACTATTTAAAACCGTTTTCTTTTTTAATATATTTTAAAATGTAATTTATTCCAGTGATTTCAAAGATTAATTTTTAGCATCATTACTCCAGTCACGTGATCCTTCAGAAATCATTCTAATATGCTGATTTGTTGCTCAAAAAAACATCTATTATTAATATTGTTGAAAACAGCCAAGTTGAATATTTTCAGGCTTCTTTAAAGAATAGAAGGTTCAGTAAAACAGCATTTATCTGAAATAGAAATCTTTTGTAACATGTATTTATCATTATCTTTTCCAAAAAAATTATACCGAACCCAGGCTTTTGAATGGTATAGTGTATAATGTTACAAATAAGATTAATGCTGATCTTTCTATTCATTAAAGAATTCTGAAAAAATATACTTGACTGCTTTAAATATTGATGATAATAATAATAATGATAATAAAAATGTTTCTTTAACAGCAAATCAGAATATTAGATGATTTCTGAAGGATCAAGTGACTGGAGTAATGATGCCGAAAATTCAGCTTTTAAATCACTGAAATAAATTGCATTTTGAAATATATTCAAATAGAAAGCAGTTATTTTAAATAGTAAAAATATTTCAAAATTTTACTGTTTTTGCTGTACTTCGGATCAAATAAATGCAGGCTTGGTAAACAGAAGAGACTTCTTTACAAAACATTAAAAATCTTACTGTTCAAAAACTTTTGACTGGTAGTGTACATAAAGTAATAAAACAAAAGATATAGATAGGTTACAAGGGAGTTTAGTAATTAATTTAATCATAGACACATTAAATTGATCAAAAGTGACAGTAAATATGTTTAAAATAGAGAATACCCTACAGAAAATAATGTTACAAAATATTTTTATTTTTAAAAAAAGTGCTGTTACTTTGAACTTCCTATTCATCTGTGAATGCTGAAATAAGTAATAGTCCTGTTTCCATAAAAACATGAAGCAGCGCAGCTGTTTTTAATACTAATATTAATCAGAAATGTTTCTCAAGCAGCAAATCAGAATATTAGAATGATTTCTGAAGGATCATGTGATGCTGAAGACTGAAGTAAAGATGCTGAAAATTCAGCTTTGATCGCAGAAATAAATTACATTTTAACATATTCACGTTCATATTTTCAATAATATTTCACACAGTTTAACTGCATTCAATATTCAAACAAATGCAGCTTTTATGAGCAGAACAGCCTTTAAAAACATTTTAAAAACCAACCCCAGACTTTGTAATGATTTCTATCCCATGTTTGGTCTCATATTACTGTTCTCACTAGATGCAGTAAAAGTGAGTTATGTTGTTGTTTTGTTTTGCTGTGGTTTTGTCGCAGGGTGTACCAGGATGTGGTTCCGGCTATCAGGCGGTGGAGACATCGTGGCCTGAAGGTCTACATCTACTCTTCAGGAAGTGTGGAGGCACAGAAGCTGCTCTTTGGCTATTCTGTCCAAGGCGATCTATTAGATGTAAGCCTGGTCCATTAGATTATAAGCACTGTTTAGATGGGATTCTGAACAACATCTGAATTAACACATAATGTCATTTCCTGTGCGTGCATGAGATTCAGATCTCTTCAGTAGTCTCTAAAGAGAGAAAAGAAGGTCTTGTGCATCATGAAAAAACACTGCACTGATTCATGTGATTAATTATGTAAGGGATCATTTCCTTTAGGCAAGTCATTATTAAAAAATTAACCCTGACTGGTAATATTCAGATGCTGTCTTATTCTAAAGTGGTTCATTTTGCACTAATGTCCAGCTGATTATTATTTAATTTCTTGTTTTGATTAGATGCCAACAGTATATTATTTTATTAGTGTTAATATACTATTGTAGTTGTGTTAAATGTTCTGAATTAGAAGTTTTTTTGTGGGTTGCATTGGTATTTACTTAAAATGGTCAAAGTAAAACATTTTACTATTATTGTATTTATGAATATTTTGAATTCGCTTTTATTTACATATGTTTTCGTTTTTAATTTAGTTTCAGTTTAAGAAAGGTTTATTTTTATCAGTTAATATTATTAATTATTAGCTTTTAATTTTAAGTGGTGTGTTTTTGTCATGTTTGTGTGTTTTGATTTATGTTCAGCCTTTAATACATTTTATTTTAGTTATGTTTTAGTAAGTTTATAACTTTAGTACTGAGACTTACTACATTTCAGTTAGTTGCCAAGGCTATTTCTTTATTTTTTTTTCCATAACTAATATTTATAATTTATTATTATAAAATATTTATAAATATTACACTTTTTTTATGTAATGTTATTAAATATTTTGAATTAGTAGCTTTTATAGTTTTCATAAAAATGGGGGTGCATTGTTATTTACCTTAAATGGTAAAAATGGTCAAAGTAAAAAACTTTTTACTATTATGGTATTTAATATATATACTATAACATATATAATTTTTTTTTTTTTTTACATATTTATTGATGTAGGTTTGCAAGTTTTGAATTGTTACATTTATTTTCTCAGCTGTTTGATGGTCACTTCGACACCAACATTGGTGCCAAAGTAGAAAGTAAGAGCTATGAGAACATCGCAGAGAGGATCGGATGCCAACCAGAGGAAATCATGTTCTTAACCGACGTCACACGAGGTGCGTACACTTTTCATTGTTGAAAATGATTTTGAGATCCATCTCTTCACACTGAGGACAACTGAGGGACTCATATGCAACTATTACAGAAGGTTCAAACACTCACTGATGCTCCAGAAGGATAAAACATGCATGCTATCTTCTGTAGCTTCTGCAGAAAAAATAAAAATAAAAAAAATATATAATGTTTAGGCAAAATAAGAAAAATGTACACATCTCCATTCCATTCAAAAGCCCCCCCCCCCCCCCTTCAGAAGCTACAGAAGATAGTTACATGTTTCCCAGAAGACAAAATAAGTTACATTTTACCCTCATCTTTAAATTAAAAAAAGTTTTTTTTTTTGGAGCATCAGTGAGTGTTTGAACCTTCTGTAATAGTTGCATATGAGTCCCTCAGTTGTCCTCAGTGTGAAAAGATGGATCTCAAAATCATACAGTCATTGTTGGAAAGGGTTCAAATACACAAAAATGCTGAAAAACCAGTGGTGTATAAAGTCATACTTAAGTAAAAGTACAGATATCTTACCAGAAAACGACTTTTGTAGAAGTTGAAGTCACCATTTAGAATATTACTTGAGTAAAGGTCTTAAAGTATGTGATATTTATTGTACTTGGGTACAAAAATATTTTTATAATCCTAAATGTACTTATTGAAAGTAAAAGTACAAGTAAATGCAATTTTTTTTCCGCAATTGCAAGTTTATAGCCATTTCTGAGAAAAAAAGTCAGAATTGCGAGATACAAACACGCATTTGTGAAGAAAATCATTTCTCACAATTGCGAGTTTCTATCATCAATTTGCGAGATAAAACTCACAATTCAGACTTTTTTATGAGTTTATAAACCTTATGTTTGCTCACAAAAAAGGTACATTTTTGCATAAACTGTCCGTTTAAAGGAAGTTTCCAAACCTGTCTGAGTTTCTTTCTTTTGTTTAACACAAAAGAAGCTAATTTGATGAATGTTGGGAAGCAAAAAGTTGACGGTACCCATTGACTTCTATAGTTTTTTTTCCTATGACATGGAAGTCGATGGGCACGTCAACTGTTTGCTTACCAACTTTCTTCAAAGTTCAACAAAAGAAAGAAACTACAAATTTAGAACAACTTGAGGGTGAGTAAATGATGACAAAATGTACATTTTTGCATTAACTGTCCCTTTAAAGGAACTTTCCAAACCTGTATGAGTTTCTTTCTTCTGTTTAACACAAAAGAAGCTATTTTGATGAATGTTGTGAACCAAAAAGTTGACGGTACCCATTGAGTTCCATAGCATTTTTACCTATGACATGGAAGTCAATGGGTACCGTCAACTGTTTGCTCACCAACATTCCAAATATCTTTATTTATGTTCAACAAAAGAAAAAAATACTGGTTTGGAACAACTTGAGGGTGAGTAAACAATAAATAAATAATAAAAATAATATTAAAAAAAAATACCTGAAAGCCATACTTAAGTAAAAGTACAGATATCTTACCAGAAAACACCTTTGGTAGAAGATGAAATCACCATTTAGAATATTACTGGAGTAAAAGTCTTAAAGTATGTGATATTTATTGTGCTTAAATACAAAAAAATATTTTTATAATCTTAAATTTACTTATTAAAAGTAAAAGTACAAGTAAATGCAATTTTTTTTTTCGCAATTGTGAGTTTATATCCATTTCTGAGAAGAAAAAAGTCAGAATTGCAAGATACAAACTTGTGTTTGTGTGGAAAAAAAGATACAAACTCAGTTGTGAGAAAACAGAATTGCGAGTTTAAATAAGTTTCTGAAAAAAAGGTCAGAATTCTGAGTTTCTATCTTGAAATTCTGACTTTATTTCTCGCAATTGCAAGTTTATATCGATCAATTCGGAGAAAAAAGTCAGATTTTTCTGAAAAGAAGTCAGAATTGCAAGATACAAACTTGCATTTGTCTCAAAAAAAGTCAGAATTGCGAGATAAAACTCACAATTCAGACTTTTTTATGAGTTTATAAACCTTATGTTTGCTCACAAAAAAGGTACATTTTTGCATAAACTGTCCGTTTAAAGGAAGTTTCCAAACCTGTCTGAGTTTCTTTCTTTTGTTTAACACAAAAGAAGCTAATTTGATGAATGTTGGGAAGCAAAACGTTGACGGTACCCATTGACTTCTATAGTTTTTTTTCCTATGACATGGAAGTCGATGGGCACGTCAACTGTTTGCTTACCAACTTTCTTCAAAGTTCAACAAAAGAAAGAAACTACAAATTTAGAACAACTTGAGGGTGAGTAAATGATGACAAAATGTAAATTTTTGCATTAACTGTCCCTTTAAAGGAACTTTCCAAACCTGTATGAGTTTCTGTCTTCTGTTTAACACAAAAGAAGCTATTTTGATGAATGTTGCGAACCAAAAAGTTGACGGTACCCATTGAGTACCATAGCATTTTTTCCTATGACATGGAAGTCAATGGGTACCGTCAACTGTTTGCTTACCAACATTCCAAATATCTTTATTTATGTTCAACAAAAGAAAAAAAAACTGGTTTGGAACAACTTGAGGGTGAGTAAAAAATAAATAAATAATAATAATAATAATATAAAAAAAAAAATACCTGAAAGCCATACTACAGTAAAAGTACAGATATCTTACCAGAAAACACCTTTGGTAGAAGATGAAATCACCGTTTAGAATATTACTAGAGTAAAAGTCTTAAAGTATGTGATATTTATTGTGCTTAAATACAAAAAAATATTTTTATAATCTTAAATTTACTTATTAAAAGTAAAAGTACAAGTAAATGCAATTTTTCTTTTCGCAATTGCGAGTTTATATCCATTTCTGAGAAGAAAAAAGTCAGAATTGCAAGATACAAACTTGTGTTTGTGTGGAAAAAAAGATACAAACTCAGTTGTGAGAAAACAGAATTGCGAGTTTAAATAAGTTTTTAAATAAAAGGTCAGAATTCTGAGTTTCTATCTTGAAATTCTGACTTTATTTCTTGCAATTGCAAGTTTATATCACCTGATTCTGAGAAAATAGTCAGAATTGAGTTTGTATCACGCAATTCTGGGGGAAAAAGGCAAGAATTTCCTTAAAAGAAGTCAGAATTGCGAGATACAAACTCGCATTTGTGAGAAAAAAAGTCAGAATTGTGAGTTTTGCCACTGTGAAAAACCAAATACTTTGTGGGCCCTAAAGGATTTTTCTGAAGAACTGCAGGCAGTTTAAGTCAGTTCTAAATAAAAAACAACATGCATTTTGTATGATCCCTGTTATTTTAGTAAAATAATTAACATTTTGCAGATTCTACAAGGTGTATGTAAACTTTTGACCTCAGCTGTATGTGTGAATTAAGCATTTAATTCAGCTTCATGAACATTTCTCTTACAGAGGCAAAGGCAGCAGAGGACGCTGGGGTGAACGTGGCTGTCGTCGTTAGACCCGGTAACATGGAGTTAACCGAAGAAGAAAGAAAGCATTATAGAATCATCACATCTTTCAACCAGTTAGAACTGAGTGGAAACGTTTGACAGAGCAGAACCGGATCATGTGGAAAAACCAGCGGATATTATGTGTTGTTATTCTGCTGGACTGAATCTCCCAAGCGTCCAGGTGCTTGTTTTTTTTTACACTGAAACCCATCTTTGAATTATCATCCACTTACATTCTCTATGAATGTTTTATATGCTTTGTTAATGTGTAGCATATGGCATATTCGTGTCAGGATACTTCTGTCTTTATCCCCACATGTGCAGTGATATAAAATATGATAACCTGCCAACTAGACACAGGTTTAGTGTGATTGTACCTCATGTCAGTCTTATAAACCTCCATCCTAAATGTTGTTGTAAAATTTTATTCCAAATGGACACATTCAGCAAATCACGTTTGAAACATTTAGATACACCAGCACCCCAAAACAGTCTGTTTTAGTAACAAAATACAATATTATGACCAATGTCGGAGATGTTGTACAATATTTACCATCAAGTATAAAATGCTGCATAAGCCGTTTTTAAGATTGTGCCGGACAGGCTCAGAATGAAATGCGGTTACATGAATACAAAAACATCTATGATTCCATTTCACATAAAATTTCTTCTTGATATCAAAGTATAGTCACCCAAAAATCAACATTTTGTCATTTACTCGCCCTTGTGTTGTTCCAAACCTGTATGAGGTTCTTTCTTTTGTTTAACACAAAATAAGCTATTTTGATGAATGTTGGCAACCAAAAAGTTGACGGTACCCATTGACTTCCATGTTATAGGAAAAAATGCTATGGAAGTCATTGGGTACCGTCAACTGTTTGCTTACCCTCAAGTTGTTTTAAACCTGTAGTTTCTTTCTTTTGTTGAACTTTGAAGAAAGTTGGTTTGTAAATGATGACAATGTTCATTCTTAGCATGGAAGTCAATGGGTACCGTCAACTGTTTGCTTACCAACATTCTTCAAAATATCTTTGTTCAACAAAAGATAGAAACTACAGGTTTGGAACAACTCGAGGGTGAGTAAATGATGACAATGTTCATTCTTAGCATGGAAGTCATTGGGTACCGTCAATGGTTTGCTTACCCTCAAGTTGTTTTAAACCTGTAGTTTCTTTCTTTTGTTGAACTTTGAAGAAAGCTGGTGAGTAAACGATGACAAAATGTTCATTCTTTCTTCTTTTTAACACAAAAAAAGCTATTTTGATGAATGTTGGCAACCAAAAAGTTGACGGTACCCATTGAATTCCATAGCATTTTTTCATATAACATGGAAGTCAATGGGTACCGTCAATGGTTTGCTTACCCTCAAGTTGTTTTAAACCTGTAGTTTCTTTCTTTTGTTTAACTTTGAAGAAAGTTGGTTTGTAAATTATGACAATGTCCATTCTTAGCATGGAAGTCATTGGGTACCGTCAATGGTTTGCTTACCCTCAAGTTGTTTTAAACCTGTAGTTTCTTTCTTTTGTTGAACTTTGAAGAAAGCTGGTGAGTAAACGATGACAAAATGTTCATTCTTTCTTCTTTTTAACACAAAAAAAGCTATTTTGATGAATGTTGTCAACCAAAAAGTTGACTGTACCATTGACTTCCATAGCATGGAAGTCAATGGGTACCGTCAACGGTTTGCTTACCAACATTCTTCAAAATATCTTTGTTCAACAGAAGATAGAAACTACAGGTTTGGAACAACTTGAGGGTGAGTAAATGATGACAAAAAAATCATTTTTGCGAGAACTGTCCCTTTAAAGGAAGTTTCCAAACCTGTAGGAGTTTCTTTCTTCTGTTTAACACAAAATAAGCTATTTTGATGAAGGTTGGCAACCACAAAGTTGACGGCACCCATTGACTTCCGTAGCATGGTAGTCAATGGGTACCATCAACTGTTTGCTTACTAACATTCTTCAAAGTTCAACAAAAGAAAGAAACTACAGAAAGAAACTAAAGTTGACGGTACCCATTGACTTCCATTCCATTTTTTCCTATAACATGGAAGTCAATGGGTACCATCAACTGTTTGCTTACTAACATTCTTCAAAGTTCAACAAAAGAAAGAAACTACAGAAAGAAACTAAAGTTGACGGTACCCATTGACTTCCATTCCATTTTTCCTATAACATGGAAGTCAATGGGTACCATCAACTGTTTGCTTATTAACATTCTTCAAAGTTCAACAAAAGAAAGTAACTACAGAAAGAAACTAAAGTTGACGGTACCCATTGACTTCCATTCCATTTTTTCCTATAACATGGAAGTCAATGGGTACCATCAACTGTTTGCTTATTAACATTCTTCAAAGTTCAACAAAAGAAAGAAACTACAGAAAGAAACTAAAGTTGACGGTACCCATTGACTTCCATTCCATTTTTTCCTATAACATGGAAGTCAATGGGTACCATCAACTGTTTGCTTATTAACATTCTTCAAAGTTCAACAAAAGAAAGTAACTACAGAAAGAAACTAAAGTTGACGGTACCCATTGACTTCCATTCCATTTTTTCCTATAACATGGAAGTCAATGGGTACCATCAACTGTTTGCTTATTAACATTCTTCAAAGTTCAACAAAAGAAAGAAACTACAGGTTTGGAACAACTTGAGGGTGAGTAAATGACAAAATGTTCATTTTTGTGTGAACTGTCCCTTTAAAGGAAGTTTCCAAACCTGTATGCTGTGTTAAGACTCTCAAAAGCTCTTATATCTTCGAACAGCATATGAATTTGAGAAGTAAGTAACATAATTTTAGTTCCTAACTTAATTCAGATTCTCAAGAAAGCAGTGTTTTTGTTTGTGAAGGATAATCTTGTCAAAACCTGTTCCTGTATTCGATTCTTCTCGTTGAAAGTGTCCTTGTTACGTCACTCCTCTGACACATAAACATTGAACACGTCACAGTAAACCGTTGTGCATTTTGAGTTTGTTGCTTTTGCGAAAGCCTATCTACACATTCAGAAGACGTACTCGTCCGAAGATCTTTCTAGAGAGATTACATTCAGTTTACATGCAGGACTGATAACTGGCGAACACTGGAAGAAGTACGAGGGTCCACGACGGATACTGTAGTGAGATTAGAGCTGGTCGGACTGGTACTCGGAGACTTCGGAGAAGCTTTCGGACAGGCTCAGTGGAGGGTCCTGGTCGTCGCTGCAAACGATCTCGAAATGATAGTGGCGAAACTCGATGGCGAATGTGCCCAGGTACGTCAGGAAGAACATGACCAGCGCCCATTGAGCACGGGCCGCATGCATGTGCAGCCGCTGAGCCATCAGAGCAAAATCTGACATCTGCGGTCAAGGATGAAATATGGAAAACCAATCAAAGTAGAAGATGATCTTGCTTGATTTTTACATTTTCCGCCGGTCTTAGTACACGATATAACTACAGAAGAGTCCAGTTTTAAATAGGACAAATATCGAAACTCGTTGGTCATTTTTGAACGCGATGCTATTGGTCTAATAGGATTCAATGATCTATGCTAAGCTATGCTAAAAGTGATATCGCCAGAACAGGAGAACGGCTGAATGGATTTCAAAACGGTAAAACTCAACTTATTAACTCGGGGGGAGTTGGAGAATGAGCCTATTTCCAAAAAAAGTGGAGTGTTCCTTTAAGAAACCAGATAGACATTAGTTGGCCATTCTCAATGAGAAAGTGCCCAAGCAACACTGCTCAGAAAAATTGCCCTGTGTATCATCATTCAATTGTCTACTAAGAGACTAGATAGCTGTTTATTACCAATAGGATACCAACTAATCCAGCTTAAGCTGTTGTTGTTGTTGTTTTTTCCCCAGCAGGGTTCTCATAGGTTTTGATTCATTTTTGTGAATCAGGTCAGACTGTTCGTTTCAGTGAGTTGATTCATAAGTGTGATTCAGCAGTTAATTCAAGCATTCAGGATGGCAGTTTCAGCATATTAAAAGCGGCTAGAGCTCCGTAACTAAATATATATTTCCTCCATGTGTGAGCGATTGAGATGAGCTGCTCTGTGAAACAGCCAATCAGAGCAGAGCCCCTCATTAATATTCACAAACCTTCCAAATAAGGCCAAAACAGAGCATTTCATTCTAGGGGCAAATCCTAGGGTTGTAAATGGACCTGTAAAACCATTTCTGGAGATTTTTTTGCCCTTTCCTATGCCATATACCTTCTATGTAGATATCAGAGAACAATTTAAAATATTGTTTCAATGCATTCTATGGCACCTTTAAAGTTTCAAATAAGTTTTTAGAAAATAAAATGTCCAATTACGGTTGAAATAATGTTAACTGTCATTCAAAAATTCAAACAACATGCTTATTCTGACTTGTGCATATTAAAATATATAAAATAATAAGGGAGCATATTAAATGTTACTGTGTTTAAGTGAGTAAAAATTCCTTTTTGACAAATCGGCAAATTTTAGGATAGTGGCATACTTTAAAAAATGTAGAATTACAACTAATTAGTATTTGGGGTGAAAGTAATTCATCTTTTAATATGTCATAAATTGATTTTTATTGTAAACATGCCTGACAAGACTGACACTGAATGACATTTTAGTGGGTGTCTTCTGTAAATTAGGGGAAAATGTATGATATTTATTTTTTGCTCAGAAAACAAAAACAACAATGCAATTAAATAAAACAAAACTTTTTTTTTTTTGAAAAACAACAATTTAAAGCAGTGTTATAATTATTGTTTTTATGCTTAAAGCCTTTTTCATCTTTAACCCATAAATTAAAATGTGTTGCTAAAAGTAAATTTTAGTAATTTGTTTTTTATTTCTTTGTATTTTTATTTATTTATTTTTTTACATGTAAACTTGCAATTGTAAGACATTTTTCCCCCTGAATTGGACTTTTTAGCTCGCAGTCGCAAAAAAAAAGTCAGAGTTACGAGTTTATATCCCACAATTCTGACTTTATAACTTGCAATTGCAAGTTCATATTACGCAATACTAGAAAAAGTCTGATTTTTTTAATGGTGGAAACAGCCTTTCATACCTTTGTGAGAAACTAGTACACTTAAGCACTTTTTGTAAGAAGAAAAAGCACTTATGGAAATAGATTTTTTAAATGACACATTTTAGTGCAAGCTGAATGTATTTTTTCAGACACTTAAATATGTTAATTGCTAATAAATAAATATTTATCGTTCAAATTCATAGTAAATTATTTGGTCTTTAGCTCTTTTTTGAGTCTTAAGTGCATCTTCATTATGTAATTTCACAATTACATTTTTATTTAAACTTGTATTATATTTAAATATATTTGTAATATGTGCGACCCTGGGCCACAAAACCAGTCATAAGTCACAAGGGTATATTTGTAGCAATAGCCAACAATAGAGATTGTGTGGGAATAAATGACTGCTTTTTCTCTTATGCCAAAAGTCATCAGGATGTTAAGTAAACATCATGTTCCATGACTGGTAAATTGTAAATTTCCTACCGTAAATATATCAACTTAATTTTTAATAATGTTTATATTTTTAATGTAATATTAAATAACACACTACAGTTAAAATTATAAAAGTAATTGCGTGTGCTTAAGTATGTTAGTCAACACATTAAGTACATGGTTTCTTAAGTTAAGTGGCCTTTTCAAAATAATATATGTGTATATAGGAAAGAACAGTTTTTGAACATGCTTTGTTCAAATTGTGAAATGCCGCCTTTTCTAATGTTTTAGATCATTTTGGATTTCTGACAAGTTTTTTGTTTAAAATGACGTTTTTAGGTATTTCAGAGAAAGATAATGCATATTATCAGAAATTGAGATATTGTGGTGTTGCACACTTGCAGTTAAAAATGCTAGAGTTCACCCTCACAATAAGCATTTTTTTCCTGCACAGTCAACAAAGGCAGTGCTCTTGTATATTGTTTTAGTTTGTGAGGTTACAGTGGAAGGAAGAAGGATACAAAGCAACATGCAGGAAGTTACAGCCCCGGACAACAGGAAGCGAGGGATTCCTGCTCGCCTGCCTTCATTCCGCAGGTTGACCTTCAGGGTCATGAAAGACTGGACCCAGCAGAAGAGTGTTCCTAGGCCAAAGGTCATGGACGTGCCAACATTGTGCAGCTCCTCATCATTGGACAACTGGATGAACAAAACAAATTAGTTGTTCATGAGTCTCTTGTTTGTCCTGAACAGTTAAACTGTCTGCTGTTCTTCAGAAAAATCCTTCAGGTCCCACAAATTCTTTGGTTTTCCAGCATTTTTGTGTATTTGAACCCATTCCAACAATGACTGTATGATTTTGAGATCCATCTTTTCACACTGAGGAAACTGAAGGACTCATATGCAACTATTACAGAAGGTTCAAACTCTCACTGATGCTCCAGAAGGAAAAAACATGCATCCAACTTTTTTGAATTTGAAGATCTAGATAAATGTAACTTATTTTGTCTTCTGGGAAACATGTAAGTATTTCTGTAGCTTCTGAAGGGCGGTACTAAATGAAAAAAAAAAGATATTTAGGCAAAATAAGAAAAATGTAAACATCTTTATTCTGGTTCATAAGTTTTCACCCCCTGCTCTTAATGCATGGTTTTTCCTTCTGGAGCATCAGTGAGTGTTTGAACCTTGTGTAATAGTTGCATATGAGTCCCTCAGTTGACCTCAGTGTGAAAAGATGGATCTCAAAATCATACAGTCATTGCTGGAAAGGGTTCAAAAACACAAAAATGCTGGGAAACCAAAGAATTTGTGGGACCTGAAGGATTCTTCTTGTTATCACTAAACAAAAAAACACAGCTGTGGATCATTCAGGTAACAACAGGGTATTAAGAATCTTTTGACACTTTATAAATAAATACATAAAATACAATACATACCTGGAAGTTCCCAACTAAAGTCATACCAAAGCAGGCAAGCGACAAAGCCACCAGACTGCCGATGTTGAGCCAGGGTTTATGCACCCTCGGCTTCAGCTGCAAATATCGCAGCACTCCCAGAATAAAGCCTGGAGCCCAAGAGACCATGAACATTCATTTCTGCTGTGTATCAAACACATGCCATTTACAGAAATAGTTCAGCCAAAAATAAGTATTTGCTGAAAATGTGCTCACCCTCAGGCCAGCCAAGATGCAGATGAGTTTGCTTCTTCATCAGATTTGGAGAAATGCAGCACTGCATCATTTGCTCACCAATGGATGTGAATGGGTGCCGTCAGAACGAGAGTCCAAACAGTTGATAAAAACATCATAATATTCCACACCACTCCAATCCATCATCTTGAGAAGACAAGAGATGCGTGTTTGTAAGAAACAAATCTATCATTAAGACGTTTTTAACTTTTAAACCGAGTCCTCTGTTTATAATGCTGCTTTCTCTAGTAAAAAAAAGTTGGCTCATCTGAATCAGGAGAGAAATCTGCACAGATAAATAACAGGTTTTTCATGGACTGGAATGGTGTGGATTACTTGTGGATTATTGTGATGTTTTTATCAGCTGTTTGGACTCTCAATCTGACGGCACCCATTGTGAGACAGGGGTGTAATGCTACATTTCTCCAAATCTGATGAGGAAACAAACTCATCTACATCTTGGATGGCCTGAGTAAGTTTTGAACAGACTTTCATTTTTGGGTGCACTATTCCTTTAAGAACTAAACTGATTTTATTAGTCGTTAGCTCTTAGCTCTTTCTATTTACAAAAAGACCAAGTCCTCTGATAAAATCTGAGCACCATTCATACCTACAAAGGCTGCCATGTTCATGACTTGACTGAATACGCAGCTGGCAGGTGGAGCATTGCCTGCGATGCTAAACAGTAGACATTTAAGAGCATTTATCAGCCTCTAAATGAATGATGCAATTGATAATAAAACTCAACAACATTTACCTGATATATGGAGGAGATTTTGATTCTGACCTCCTGTGTAAGAAAAATCAATTCAAAGGAGGCATAAATATTATGATCACTCGTATTAAATTATTGCGACGCAATAGAGGTGCATTTCCTTACTTGTACTCTGAACTGAGAGGGGTGATTTTCTCATCTTCCACAGCAATGAAATACCTGTTTATAGTGAAATATGCTATTTATCTTAACAGCAGTCGTTGAGTCAGTCATTGACATGGAAATGTGCAAAGCAGGTGTCAGATACTCACACAACCCAGAGACCAGCCGCTGTGAAGAAAGAAAACATTACAGGCAGAAACATCCATGGACTGCACTTCCTCATGTCTCCTTATGAGCGTCAATAAAACAACCCTGGAATAAAACAAACACCGCATTCTGAGAAACATCCTACGTTTATACTGAAAAAATGCTTTTCTTACTTGGATTTTTTGTCCTGTTTCCAGTCAAAATATCTAAAATTGTCTTGCTTTCAGATAAAAAAAACAGTCAAAATGAAGTGAGTTTTTGCTTAGAACAAGCTAAATAATCTGCCAATGGGGTAAGCAAAAAAATATTATTTCAAACAGAAAACAAGATTATTTTTCTTACCCCACTGGCAGAATATTTTGCTTGTTCTAAGCAAAAATGCACTTGATTTTGACTTGTTTTCTCTAAAAACAAGACAATTTTTACTTCTTGATTTAAGAATTTTTTGATATTCTGGCTGGAATCAAGACAAAAGATCTAAGGGTAACACTTTATAATAACTACACACTATAAACCATTAGTTAAGTATTAATTAATAGTGAATTCATCGTTTATAAAGCATTATCTTCACATTAATAGACAGTAGTGAGCAGTTTAGAAATACAACTATAAATGCTTTGTTCTTGATTTATGAGCATATCGATAATGTGTTTAATATTTGTATTTTCATAATTAATTAACGATCAATTCATCATTTCTAAGTATTACCTTATTAACAAACCAGTTATTTAGGCATTGTCATTGGTGCATAAAATCATTCAGAAAGTGTACGTAAATGAATAATTATCTATTTCAAAGTACATTTATACATATTATTTAGACATATAGTAATAGCGTGTTAATAAATGCTTTATAAATGATAAATTCAGGTAGCTATAAAACATTTAGTAGTTGCTAGTTAACTACTTTTGTGAGCTGATCCAAAGTAAAGACTATGTTGTAAAGTGTAAAGTGTTACCGTTTTTTTTTTTTTGTTTATTCCACACATACAGTGCTGCTTGAAAGTTTGTGAACCCTTTAGAATTTTCTATTTCTCTGCATAGATATGACCCAAGTCCTGAAAGTAGACAAACTGTTAAACAAGTAAGAAAAAAATATTTGCTTTGTCATTTATTTATTGAGAAAAAATATCCAGTGTTACATATCTGTGCACTGCAAAAGTATGTGAATGTTTGCTTTCAGTACTGAAGGTTTCTTATAAGTTTCTTTTAAAATGTAGGAGTTTTAGCCCATTCCTTAGTGTAGAACCACTTCAACTCTGATGTTGGTGAAAAGAAAACACCCAAAAGACACTGTCAAGTGTTTCTTTTACAGCACTTTATCTATTTGTGTCGATAGAGTTCAATTACAATACATACTTTTAAAGGTACACTTCAGTAGCACTCGCACACACCAAACTTGACATTTTTATTCCTGTCTATATTCTGAAGGTTTTTACAGATGGATCTATTCAGATATAATTTTCTTGATTTTATACAACATTTTATTCGCCCTAAAATAGTAAAAATACATTTGTTTTCTGTCTGTTCTAAGCATTTTCTGAATTATAGTGTGACAATATGAGATACCCAAAATCCCCTCTGTAAAAACATTTGACTCTAATATGTCAAAAAAATTAAACAAGAAATTTGAAACGGACTTCATCCAGTGTTTAGATTTTTGTATTAGAAATGTATGCAAATTAGCGCATATTTTATTAAATAATGGCTCATTTGCATATTTAAACCTAACATTTTAGAAAACTTGTAATACAAAAAATGTTTGCAATTATTAATGTAATCAATCAACTGGGTAAGTAAGGCGATAACTATTAGTTAATTTTTTACCCTATTCACCTGCAGTGTCTCGCCTTAACAACTGAAGGTCATAATTGGGATGGAGATTAATGGAGAATTTTACTTCCAGCACCCTACTCTCTCAAAAATAAAGGTGCTTTAAAAGGTTCTTCACAACGATGCCATTGAAGAACCATTTTTGGTTTCACAACGAACCATTCACTCAAAGGTTCTTTAAAAAAAAACATCTCTGTCTTACCTTTTTGCCACAAAGAACCTTTTGTGAAACAGAAAGGTTCTTCAGATGTTAAAGGTTCTTTATGGAACCATTTAGACAAAAAATGTTCTTCTATGGCATCGTGAAGCACCTTTATTTTTTATGAGTGCACTGTGCACTTTATTTGAATTAGACAAGAATCAACTGACCAGCCTCAAGATTTCTTGGAGAATGTCTTCTGTGCCGACAGGGTTCAGTCTGTAGAGACAAAACAAAAAGCATTCATTCGGCTGGCGTACTCCAGTGTGCCTGTCATTTGAAAGCATGTATTGTTAATATGACAGCAGGTTTATTTATCAGCAAATGTTCATTCATCGATTTGCTGTTCGTGCAGTGGACAGCGCCTTAGTGCTGAAACAGGACTGCGTTCATTCGCGATCAAGAGCACGTTCACTAATCTAGCTGCAGAGATAGGCTAACTTTATTATTAGCTTGATGTTCAACTTACGACAGAAAATAATAAAACGACACCTTAGTTCAGAGGACAAACCTAAATCATGACTTGAATGTCTGAATTAACACATTGGGCTGCATTAATACGCGATATTTATCTGTGAGCCTCTCAAATAAACAAGTCTGTATTGTCTTCGCCATTAAAACGGCATACAATAACAGGCTTAAACCTTACTTGTATAAAAATGGGTAACGTTAGCGTAATAAAAACCATACCTTGTAGACAACACACTCTTCTGTCGCGAATAACACCCGTGTCTTCTTCATTTCATTAGGATTCCGAGACGGACATCGTTTGCTTTCGGTTGTGTTTAAGAGCTAGAGAACGGGTTTGGCTTTACCGAGAGAGGTTCTCCCGAACCGAAATGCGGTGTGAAGTCTTTACAGCACGTATTGGGCTCGACAGACTCGGTCTGATATTTCTCAGACAGACATTGCGCGCCATAGATGTTACGAGTAGTCATGTCCGATTCGCAAATGAGTCGTTCTTTTGAATCGGTTCTTTTTAAGGATTCATACGAACCGATTCGCGAAGCGTTTGAACAGCGTACACCAGGCCACAGGGTGGAGAATAGAATAGAATAGAATAGAATAGAATAGAATAGAATAGCCTTTCTACTTAACATTTCACTTTTAATTCAATGTTTTGTTGTTTCTTTTGTAATTATTTGTAAAGGTTACTAACAATTTCTTGATGAAAAAGGTTTCAAAACAATCCCTAATCCTTTTTTACTGTTTGTGAATAAAAACAATTATCCTAAACTCTTAAAAATAAAGGTGCTTCAAAAGGTTCTTCACAGCTAAAAACAGAAACAGAAAGGTTGTTCAGATGTTAAAGGTTCTTTATGGAACCATTCAGACAGAAAAGGTTCTTCTATGGCATCATGAAGCACCTTTATTTTTAAAGGTGTAGCTACATAAAGTCAAACATTGGACATTACACTCTTAAAAATAAAGGTGCTTTAAAGGGTTCTTCAAGCGATGCCATAGAAGAACCATTTTTGGTTCCACAAAGAACCATTCAGTCAAAGGTTCTTTAAAAAACCATCTCTGTCTTGCCTTTTTATAATTTGAAGAACCGTCTTTTGCCACAAAGAATCTTTTGTGAAACAGAAAGGTTCTTCAGATGTTAAAGGTTCGGTATGGAACCATTTATACAAAAAAAAGGTTCTTCTATAGCATCTTGAAGCACCTTTATTTTTAAGAGTGTATGTATGCAAAGTAAAACAAGCTGTAATTATTGTTGTTGTTAGACTTTTTATAATTTATTATAAACCTGGACCACAAAACCAGTCATAAGTGTCCGTTTTTCGAAAATTGAGACATATACATCACCTGAAAGCTGAATAAATTGATGTATGTTTATGATTTGTTATAGGACAGGACAATATTTGGCTGAGACACAACTATTTGAAAATCTGGAATCTGATGCAAAACAATCAAAATATTGAGAAAATTGCCAATAAAGTTGTCCAAATGAAGTTCTTAGCAATGCATAATACTAATCAAAAATTAAGTTTCAATATATTTACGGTAAAAAATATACAAAATATCTTAACTGAACATGATCTTTACTTACTATCCTAATTATTTTTGGCATAAAAGAAAAATCGATCATTTTGACCCTTACAATGTATTTTTGGCTACTTAAGACTGGTTTTGTGGTCCAGAGACACACAAACTAAAACTAAACAGAAGCTAAATATAGCCTACACTCAAAAAATGATTTTTCAGTTTTGTTCATTTTACCTGAGCAATTCATGTTGAATTAATGCCATTTTGGCTATTTTTCATTTCAACATGATTGTGTCATGTTAAACTGACTTAAAACTGTCACTCGTTGGTTTAACATGAAGTTTTCATTTTAAAAGTACATGTTTCAATCACTTAGCTCAGTCAAACTGTTAAGACT